>NC_134875.1:124022983-124322983 GCF_049852395.1 Peromyscus maniculatus bairdii | reverse complement strand
TTTCTAGATTTTAATTTGGGGATTTTTTTTACCTATAAGTAATTGAGAGTAGTAGTATTATAAAATATTCCTTAGATTTTATTTTATATTTAGTTTACTTCATTTGGAAGTACTAGGGATACAACCAAGGGCCTTGTGAATGTTAGGTAAGTGCTGTACAACTGAGCCTCTTCTCCTTAGATAGGTTTGTCTTTTTATTTGTTTGGTTGGTTGGTTTGGGTAGGGTCTCATTGTATATAGCCCAAGCTGGCCTCAAATTGACAACCTTCCTGCTTCACACATATGCTGATTCTATTTCCTCAACATTTCTCAAATTTATCCCATCCTTCTCTTCCCTTCTAACTATTTCAGCCCTTTCTGGCTAAGCCTCTCAGATTCACACTCCATATTTCCATATTCTTATTAATCTTTCTGAAATGTATATTTACCATGTTTAAATTGTTCTGTGGCTTCTGTTGTCTGTAGCTTCCAAACTTTATACCAGGACCCCTGCCTAATCCTCTAGTTTCATCTACTACTACTCTAGTATCTCTAGTAATACCAGGCCCCCTTCCATTTTCTTCCTGGTAACTGAAGAATTTGATTTTGTTCAATATGTTACCTTTGTCTGGTATGGTCTTTCTTTCCCAATCTTTCCAGTAAACTCCAACTTATACGTTCTCACTCTGTACAGTAAGTCTTGTGTTGTCCCCTATGTGTCTCTCCTCTGTATTTCTAAATTATTCTCAGCACCTCTCACTACATGGTCAGGTTGTTTAAATGGTCTATTTAGGTATATGTCACTTCCCTTTTAGTGCCCAAAATAGTGTCTGGTTCATTTTGGGTATTCAAATGTTGGTTGAGTGACTGAAGATCCAGAAAGGTAAAGTGACATTTTCAAGATTATGTTGTTCATAGGTGACAAAAATTGAGGCTAGAAAAATAAGTACTTCTTACTGCCTCATGCTGTAGACCAGTGTTCATCCTAGGACATTATGTAAAATTGGATAAATATAATATTGTGTTTGATGGAATAAGTCACTTTAAGCTAGTTTAGTAACAATTAACATGCTTACATGTTACTTTGTAAATAAACAATATATGTACTGTATTTATCAGAACATGCTTCTAGTATATAGTTTTGCATGAAATATTTATATGCATAAGCAGTTAAAATAGTTTCAATAGATTAAAAGGTAATAGATTTTCAACTGTTTTAAACTGTCAGACTGGCCTTTTATTAATACACTCCCTTTCTCCCTTTCTCCCCCCCCCTCTCTCATCTGTCTGTCTGTCTGTCTGTCTATCTGTTTGTCTGTCTGTGTCTGTTGTGTGTGTGTATCTGTGTGTTGGAAATATGTGCTCCAGATTAGACTCAACCTCAGGCATGCTGAGCACACTATCACTGAGTTATATTTCTAGCCTTTGACTACATTTTGGTAGCACAGTTAAAAAAAATAATGTGACATATTTTAGGCATACTACTTAAAAGATGTGTGAGGACAGGTCCCGGTCCCACTGCCTGGAGGCTTCCCAAACAGTTCAAGCTAATCAACTGTCTCACTTATCCAGAGGGCCTGATCCAGTTGGGGGCTCCTCAGCTATTGGTTCATAGTTCATGTGTTTCCACTAGTTTAGTGCATGAGCTGGCTCTTTGGAACCTGGGGCCTATGCAGGGACTCTTTGCTCAGCCTGGGAGGAGGGGACTGGACCTGCCTGTACTGAATCTACCAGGTTGAGCTGAATCCCCAGGGGAGTCCTTGCCCTGGAAGAGATGGGAATAGGGGGTGGGCTGGGGAGGTGGGGCGGGAGGAGGGAGGACAGGGGAATCTGTGGCTGATATGTAAAATTAAATTATAAAATAAAGAAAAAAAGTTTGTGTGAGGCATAGTTTATAATATCTAATAGGATGGCAAAATTTGAAAAGTTACACTGGATGAATAGCTTAGTCATGTCTGATTAAAATTTGTAGATTTAGCCGCGGTGGCGGCACATGCCTTTAATCCCAGCATTGGGAGGCAGAGCCAGGTGGATCTCTGTGAGTTCAAGGCCAGCCAGCCTGGTCTGCAGATCCAGGGCAGGCAGCAAAACTACACAGAGAAACCCTGTCTCGAAAAACAAAACAAAAAAGGTAAATAAAAATAAATAAATGAAATTTGTAGATTTAAGTGCCAACATATCAAGGTTTTTGTGTCCTTATATTCTTCCATTGTTTGTAGTGCATGAAAATTTCAGTTAGGGTTTAGAAACTTATACTCAAATATTATTTTGTAGTAGGATAAAAAAATATATTCAATTTAAGATGTTTTTTAAGAAATTGAAGTTTTAAAAATTGAAGCATCAGGAAAAGCAAATCACTGGAAAGCTGAAATAGTGTGTATCTTTATTTTTTTTTAATTAAGAGAGTTTCTATTCATTTTACATACCAACCACAGATTCCCCTGTCCTCCCGTATCTTTATTTTTTTAATGTTTAATTTTCAGTTACAGGGCTTCACCCAAGGCCTTGTACATTCTAAACACATGTTTTTATACTGAGCTACATTCCAGCCTGAAATAGTATGTTCTGATTAGTATAGATGCAAAGGACATAAGCTTTACTTTCCTAGCAATGTTTTTGCAACAGACTCTTGCTCTGTAGCCTTAGCTGGACTTGAGTTCCTAGTAATCTTCCTACCTCAGCTTCCCAAGTGCTGGGATTGCAGATGTGTACCCCCATGCCTGACTTACATAGCTACTCTGTTAGAATAATTGTTTGAAAAATATATTCTTTACCCTTGCACTCCATACTAATTTTGTGGTTATACAGATTCCAAATAAACTGTTGATAGTAGCAATGATGATACATCACCTGGGTTAACACACAGGAAGACCCAAATCAGTGTCACACAGGCTTCCTTTTAGCTTTGCATGCCCAGGCATGAAATTTGATAGCAGAAAGAGTAGCTCCATTTCTTAAGAGGTACATATATATTAACCAAGGTTATAAACTTTATATTATTTAAAATTAATGAATTCATGCCTCTTGTAATTGCAGTGTTGTTATCACACTTAGAAAATGAAAAAAAAAAAAGAAGTCCTTGAGGTTATAGGCTTTGTGCATGTGCATGAATATCCAAAGTTGCAAAAAACCCATATTTACAATTGAAATGGTTGGAACAAGATCCAAGCACTTGGTGATTGGTTCTTTCCCCCTTTCCTCCCTCCTTTTTTTAAATTTAATTTTATTTTAATTTACAATACAATTCAGTTCTACATATCAGCCACGGATTCCCTTGTTCTCCCCCCTCCTGCCATCTTCCCCTTCTCCCCAGCCTATTCCCCATTCCCACCTCCTCCAGGGCAAACCCTCCCCCGAGGACTGAGATCAACCTGGTAGACTCAGTCCAGGCAGGTCCAGTACCCTCCTCCCAGGCTGAGCCAAGTGTCCCTGTATAAGTCCCAGGTTCCAAACAGACAGCTCATGCAATGAGCACAGGACCTGGTACCACTGCCTGGGTGCCTCCCAAACAGATCAAGCCAATCAACTGTCTCACCCATTCAGAGGGCCTGATCCAGTTGGGGGCCCCTCAGCCATTGGTTCATAGTTCATGTTTCCATTCGTTTGGCTATTTGTCCCTGTGCTTTATCCAACCTTGGTCTCAACAATTCTTGCTCATATAAACCCTCCTCTTTCTCGCTAATTGGACTCCCAGAGCTCCACCCGTGGCCTAGCCATGGATCTCTGCATCCAGTTCCCTCAGTCATTGGACGGGGTTTCTAGCATGACAATTAGGGTGTTTGGCCATCCCATCACCAGAGTAGGTCAGTTCGGGCTGTTTTTTTCTAGATCCATCCATTTGCCTGCAAACTTCATGATGTCATTGTTTTTCTCTGCTGAGTAGTATTTTTTTTTTTTTGAGCTGAGGATCAAACCCAAGCACTTTACCACTGAGCTAAATCCCCAACCCTGAGTAGTATTCTATTGTGTATATGTACCACATTTTATTTATCCATTCTTCAGTTGAAGGGCATCTAGGTTGTTTCCAGGTTCTGGCTATTACAAACAATGCTGATATGAACATAGCTGAGCAAGTGCTCTTGAGGTATGATTTAGCATTCCTTGGGTATATGCCCAAGAGTGGTATAGCTGGATCTTGGGGGAGATTGATTCCCAATTTTCTAAGAAAGTGCCATATTGATTTCCAAAGTGGTTGTACAAGCTTCTATTCCCACCAGTAGTGGAGGAGAGTTCCCCTTGCTCCACATCCTCTCCAGCATAAGGTGTCTTCAGTGTTTTTGATCTTAGCCGTTCTGACAGGCATAAAGTGGTATCTCAGAGTTGTTTTGATTTGCATTTCCCTGATGATTAGGGATGTTGAGCAATTCCTTAAATGTCTTTCAACTATTTGAGTTTCCTCTGTTGAGAATTCTGTTTAGTTCTATAGCCCATTTCTTAATTGGACTGTTGGGCATTTTGATGTCTAATTTCTTGAGTTCCTTATATATTCTGGATATCAGTCCTCTGTCAGATGTGGGGTTGGTAAAGACCTTTTCCCATTCTGTAGGCTGTCACTTTGCCATGTTGACCGTATCCTTTGCTCTACAAAAGCTTCTCAGTTTCAAGAGGTCCCATTGATTGATTGTTTCTCTCAGTGTCTGTGCTACTGGTGTTATATTTAGGAAGTGATCTCCTATGCCAATGCATTCAAGACTACTTCCTACTTTCACTTCTAGCAGGTTCAGAGTAGCTGGATTTATGTTGAGGTCCTTGATCAAGTTTTGTGCACGGTGATAGATATGGATCTATTTGCAGCCTTCTACATGTTGATATCCAGTTATGCCAGCACCATTTGTTGAAGATGCTTTCTTTTTTCCATTGTACACTTTTGGCTTCTTTGTCAAAAATTATATGTTCATAGGTGTGCGGATTAATGTCAGGGTCTTCAATTCAATTCCATTGGTCCACATGTTGATTTTTATTCCAGTACCAAGCTGTTTTCATTACTGTAGCTCTATAGTAGAGCTTGAAGTCAGGGATCGTGATGCCTCCAGAGGTTGTTTTATTGTACAGGATTCTTTTGGCTATCCTGGGTTTTTGTTTTTCCATATGAAGTTAAGTATTATTCTTTCTAGGTCTGTGTTGGTATTTTGATGGGGATTGCATTGAATCTGTAGATTGCTTTTGGTAAAATTGCCATTTTTACTATGTTGGTCCTGCCTATCCATGAGCATGGGAGATCTTTCCATTTTCTGACATCTTCTTCAATTTCTTTTTTCAGGGACTTAAAGTTCTTGTCATATAGGTCCTTCACTTGCTTGGTTAGTGTTACCCCAAGGTATTTTATGTCATTTGTGGCTATTGTAAAGGGTGATGTATCTCTGATTTCCTTCTCAGCCTCTTTGTCAATTGTATATAGGAGGGCTACTGATTTTTTTGAGTTGATCTTGTATCCTGCTATGTTGCTGAAGGTGTTTATAAGCTGTATCAGTTCCTTGGTTGAATCTTTGGGGTCACTCAAGTATACTATCATGTCATCTGCAAATAGGGAAAGCTTGACTTCTTCCTTTCCAATTTGTATCCCCTTAATCTCCTTATGTTGTCTTATTGCTCTGGCTAGAACTTCAAGTACTATATTGAATAAGTATGGGGAGAGCGGACAGCCTTGCCTCGTTCCTGATTTTAGTGGAATTGCTTTGAGTTTCTCTCCATTTAATTTGATGTTGGCTGTTGGCTTGCTATAAATTGCCTTTATTATGTTAAGGTATGCTCCCTGTATTCCTGATCGCTCCATGACCTTTATCATGAAGGGGTGTTGGATTTTGTCAAATGCCTTTTCTGCATCTAGTGAGATGATCATGTGGTTTTTTTCTTTGAGTTTGTTTATATGGCGTATTACATTGATGGACTTTCGTATGTTGAACCACCCTTGCATCCCTGGGATGAAGCCTACTTGATCATGGTAGACAATTGTTTTGATGTGTTCTTGGAGTCTGTTTGCCAGTATTTTATTGAGTATTTTTGCATCAATATTCATGAGGGAGATCGGTCTGTAGTTCTCTTTCTTTGTTGTATCCTTGTTTGGTTTAGGAATCAAGGTAACTGTAGCCTCATAGAAAGAGTTTGGTAATGTTCCTTCTGTTTCTGTTGTGTGGAACAATTTAGAGAGTATTGGTATTAACTCTTCCTTGAAGATCTGGTAGAATTCTGTGCTGAAACCATCTGGTCCTGGGCTTTTTTTTTTTTTTTTGTTACTGTTGTTGTTGTTGTTGTTGCTAGGGAAACTTTTAATGACTGTTTCTATTTCGGTTTTCCAGTTTTGTGGAGTAGAGGTTTTTGAAGTATGACCTGATAATTCTCTGGATTTCCTCAATGTCTGTTGTTATGTCCCCCTTTTCATTTCTGATTTTGTTGATTTGGATTCTCTCTGTGTGTCTTTTGGTTAGTTTGGATAAGGTCTTGTCTATCTTGTTGATTTTCTCAAAGAACCAACTCTTTGTTTCATTAATTTTTTGTATTGTTCTCTTTGTTTCTATTTTATTGATTTCAGCTCTCACTTTGATAATTTCCTGGTGTCTATTCTTCCTGGAAGACTTTGCTTCTTCTTGTTCTAGAGCTTTCAGGTGTGCTGTTAAGTCACTAGTGTGAGATTTCTCCAACTTCTTTATGTGGGCATTTAATGCTATGAATTTCCCTCTTAGCACTGCTTTTATAGTGTCCCATAAGTGGGTCTTCATTTTCGTTGATCTCTAGGAAGTCTTTAATTTCTTTCTTTATTTCTTCCTTAACCTATTGGTGATTCAGTTGAGCATTATTCAGTTTCCATGAGATTGTAGGCTTTCTGTAGTTGTTGTTGTTGTTGAAATCTAACTTTAAACCATGGTGGTCTGATAGAACACAGGAGGTTATTCCAATTGTTTTGTATCTGTTGAGATTTGCTTTGTGGCCAAGTATGTGGTCGATTTTAGAGAAGGTTCCATGGGGTGCTGAGAAGAAGGTATATTCTTTTTTGTTAGGATGGAATGTTCTGTAGATATCGATTAAGTCCATTTGAGTCATGACATCAGTTAAGTCCTTTATTTCTCTGTTAAGTTTCGATTTGGGAGATCTGTCCAGTGGTGAAATTGGGGTGTGGAAGTCTCCCACTATTAATGTGTGGGGTTATATATATGGTTTAAGCTTTAGTAATGTTTCTTTTATATATGTGGGTGCCCTTGTGTTTGGGGCATAAATGTTCAGAATTGAAACTTCATCTTGGTGGATCTTTCCTGTGATGAGTATGTAATGCCCTTCTTGATCTCTTTTGGTTGATTTTAGTTTGAAGTCTACTACACCCACTTGTTTCTTAAGACCATTTGATTGGAAAGTCTTTTCCCAGCCTTTTATTCTTAGGTAGTGTCTATCTTTGAATTTGAGATGTGTTTCTTATATGCAGCAGAAAGATGAGTCCTGCTTTCGTATCCATTCTGTAAGCCTATGTCTTTTTATAGGTGAATTAAGTCCATTGATATTAAGGGATATTAATGACCAGTGATTGTTCATTCCTGTTATTCTTTGGTGGTAGTGTGTGTGTACTTCTCTTCTTTGGGGTTTACTTCTGTGGTTTTATCTATTGCCTGTGTTTTCAAGGGTGTATCTGACTTCCTTAGGTTGGAATTTTCCTTCTAGTGCTTTCTGAAGGGCTGGGTTTGTGGATAAGTATTGTTTAAATCTGGCTTTGTCTTGGAATGATTTGTTCACTCCGTCTATGATGATTGAAAGTTTTGCTGGGTATATTAGTCTGGGCTGGCATCCATGGTCTCTTAGTGTCTGCATTACATCTGTCCAGGTCCTTCTGGCTTTCAAAGTCTCTATTGAGAAATTGGGTGTTATTCTGATGGGTTTGCCTTTATAAGTCACTTGGCCTTTTTCCTTAGCTGCTCTTAATATTCTTTCTTTATTCTGTACATTTAGTTGTTTAATTATTATGTGTCAAGGGGACTTTTTTGGGGGTCTAGTCTGTTTGGTGTTCTATAGGCTTCTTGTATCTTCATAGGCATTTCCTTCTTTAAGTTGGGAAAGTTTTCTTCTGTGATCTTGTTGAATATATTTTCTGTGCCTTTGAGTTGGCATTCTTCTCCTTCTTCTATCCTTATTATTCGTAGGTTTGGTCTTTTGATGGTGTTCCAAATTTCTTGGACATTTTGGTTCATGACTTTGTTGGCTTTAGTGTTTTCTTTGACTGATGAATCTATTTCTTCTACCGTATCTTCAACGCCAGAGATCCTCTCTTCCATCTCTTGCATTCTGTTGGTTATACTTGCATCTGAAGTTCCCGATCATTTACTCAGATTTTCTATTTCCAGCATTCCCTCTGTTTGTGCCTTCTTCATTTTTTCTATTTCCCTTTTCAGGTCTTGGACTGTTTCCTTCATTTGTTTCATTGCTTTTTCATGATTTTCTTTCAGTGCTTTATTGTTTTCTTCCAGGACTTGATTGTTTTATTCTACTGTATTTGTCCTTTCCTCTAGTTTTTTTATAGTGTTCTTCCCTTTTTTTTTTTATCTTTTCCTCTATATAAGCCTCTACCTTCTTCATGATGTTATTCATAGGGCTGTTTTCTTCTGCTTCTTCCAAGTTTTGATGTTCAGGTCTAGATGTTGGGGGAGGGCTAGGTTCTGGTGATGCTGTATTGCTCTTCATTTTGTTGTATGTACTTCTGCCTTGATACTTCTGCCCATCTCCTTGTGGTTTGTTCTTGGTCTTATCAGCGAACTTGGTCCAGACAGAGCTGACAGATTCAGGAAGTCTCTCTCTCTTGTCCAGATGGGAGCTCTCTTGTCCAAATGGGAACTCCGGGGCAGGATGGGAGCTCTTGTCCAGACCGGAAGTCCGGAGCTGGATGGGAGCTCTTGTCCAGGAGGGAAGTCGGGGGCAGGATGGGAGCTGGGGGCCAGTCTCTAAGTCTCGGCAAGTGGCTGGGGTCTCTCTTGTCCAGAAGGGAAGTCCGGGGGCAGGATGGGAGCTGGGGGCTGGTCTCTACTCTTAGGAAGTGGCTGGGGTCTCAGGCGGATGGGCGTGGGGGCAGAGTTTGGAGATTGCAGGATCTGCCAGGGGTCTTGGAGAAGGGGAGCCTTCCTGGTAGGGCTAGAAGGGAACCTGCCCGGTGGCCAGAACCTGGGGCCAAGTTGGGCAGGTCTTCCCCGGAGTGGCTGGTACCCAGGGATGGGATCTAGACTGAGCCCATACACTCACCTCTTGTCCAGAAGGGAAGTCAGCGGGCAAGATGGGAGCTGGGGCTGGTCTTTAAGTCTCAGGAAGTGGCTGGGGTCTCAGGCGGATGGGTGTTGGGGCAGGGCGTGGAGATTGCAGGGTCTACCTCCCTCCTTTTTATTTACTGGAAAAAAAGATGCGTCCTATTCATTTTCTAATTTATTGCAAATTCAATGAAATTGGAAACCTAAGTTTTAGCATTAACAACTGTATCTGGCATCCCATAGGCACTTATTTGGTTTTGGTGAATACTGTTAACAATACTCAAGGTCTTGTGCTTTGCCCCTGCAGGTTGATCCAAAAGATTACATGTTCAGTGGACTGAAGGATGAAACAGTAGGTCGATTACCTGGAAAAGTGGCAGGACAACAATTTGTCATTCAAGACTGTGAGAACTGTAACATCTATATTTTTGATCACTCAGCCACCATTACCATTGATGACTGCACCAACTGCATACTTTTTTTGGGACCAGTGAAAGGCAGCGTGTTTTTCCGAAATTGTAGGGATTGCAAGTGTACATTAGCTTGCCAACAATTTCGTGTGAGGGACTGTAGAAAGTTGGAAGTCTTTCTGTGCTGTGCCACTCAACCTATTATTGAATCTTCCACAAATATCAAATTTGGCTGTTTTCAGTGGTACTACCCTGAATTAGCAGCCCAATTCAAAGATGCAGGGCTCAGTATCTTCAATAACATATGGAGTCACGTTCATGATTTTACACCTGTATCAGGAGAGCTCAACTGGAGCCTTCTTCCAGAAAATGCTGTGGTTCAAGACTATGTTCCTATTCCAGCTACTGAAGAATTCAAAGCTGTACGAATTTCCACAGAAGCCAATAGAAGCATTGTTCCCATATCCAAGGGTCAGAGACAGAAGAGCAGTGATGAGTCATGCCTAGTGGTATTATTTGCTGATGATTATACAACTGCAAATGCCAGGAAACTAATTGATGAGGTAAGGAGAAAAAGAAGAGAAATAGACAGATAGGACCATGCTACTTTGGAGAATCTCTAGGTTTTATCGTTGTTATTATGTACAAATTATTAGAAATACTGGCAACCCTCAAGCTATAGTCTCCCAACTCCTTAGAAGCAGATCCCTTGGGCCTCAAACTCCTTTCTCAAGACAACTTTTTAATCTAATTCAATTTAATAAGCATTCATTAGCACCAACTATGTGCAGGTTATACTGTTATTATATTTCATTCATTATGTGATGCGTGTTTGTTTTCCACATCTTTGCTGAAATACCTTGTAATTAGTTGCAACTTAGAAATAATAGAACGTAGGTGATGCTGGAAATTAAGGCATACAGATACAATTCTTTGCCTCAAACAATTCAATTTCCACACACACTCACAATAGTACTGCATATTGAAACATGACCTTTTCTAAAGATTTACTAAGAAAATTTCTTTGGAGTTTTAATTGGCTAGAGGTTGGAAATGACATTTAAGAACACAACTTTTAGACCCTGCTTTGACACTGTCATCCACATTGGGCTCCTTATTTTTTATTGCCCTATCACCATTGATAGGAGGCTGGGATATACAAATAATATGAATAAGATGGGAATTAGAATGGCAAAATCTCCAAGACTTTTGAGTGGTGGCTTTCAATGAGTTCATTAAGTAGAGAAGAGTGAATGCATAGCAGCTTCCCCTCAAAGCATTTGAGGAGGGAGAGGTTAAGGCTCCAGAAGCAGTAGTTCCTTTGTTGGTAGGTGCACCAGTAGGAAGATGTATTGAACAGAATTTATCCAGTAGGAATCTGTTTGAACTTCAAACTCAAGCTTCCAGAGGTGGATATGTAAGTTTCTTTCTATATGGATTGTTTTAAAGTTGAAGCATACCAAAAGCAGTGATGGTGTTAACAAGAAGTAAAAAGAAATACCTCCCTGTAGGTATACATCTGTAATGCAGAGAACCCCTGTCTGACATCTACAAAGTATATTTTGAGGTACAGCTTTTAAAAGTATAGAAGCTGAAGTATAATTTTGATATTTTCTTTTCTCTTTTTTTAAAAAGTCAGGGTCTCTCTGTGTAGCCCTGCCTGACCTTTTTACTATGTAGAGCAGGACTGTGTCTTGAACTTCCAGCAGTCCTCCTGCCTCTGCATCCCAGTGGCTTAAGCCATTGTGTCTGGCTTAAGATGTTGATGTTTTCTTTTGTTATGCCAGTATGATAAGAAGCATGCTGTAAGTTTTGTAAGATGTAGAAAAATATGTTTGTAGCCTTTGCACTATCTAGTCACATGTTAATTCAACATCTGAGAATTAAATATCTTCATTATGTTGTATGGCACATTTCTTTTGTATGGTGAATTTTTACTACATATAATTTACAGAACATTAATCATTCAAGTTAAACTCCATTTTGGTAGATAATCAGGAGTCAACACACAGATATTTTAACATGTTTAAAGAAAAAAGCCATCAGCACAGTCTTCGTGAGTCATCAATGTTTTGAACCCTTTGACTTTTGGTATCTGATATGTGAAATGGCCTTCGCAAGATTATGACTTAGAAGAGTGATATTCTTTAAATGTCCTTCTGGAATGCAAAATAAAAATCCTACACTACTACTAATAATAGTAGCTTACTCTTATAATGTTAGATATATGTCAGGCACTGTTAAAAGGGATTTACATGAATTAAAGGTTGTTCAAAACAACCCTGTGAACCACAGACAGGGTAAGTAACTTGGCAAAGGTCATTTAGCTAGCTGTTAAACAGCAAAGCTGTGATTCATCCATGCAGGCTGATAGTCTTCCTGTGTAGTAACCCTTAAACATAAAGCTGTTTTGCTGTCCCAGTGCTGAAAGAAAGCTGATGGATGCTTGGTGTAGCAATGTGACCCAAAGCTTGTTGAGTCAGGGGACTTCTAAACTAAAGATGCTTTGGTTAGTATTGTCTAGTTCTGAAAGCACAAAATGAAGGAATAAATGATTTAAAATGAAGTTGTTTAGAGGTCACCAGTGTTCCTGTAATGCCTCACTTATGCTCTGTAAGTAAGCCCAATAAACTAATTGGTTCACACAAAAAGAAAAAAAAAGGAAAAGAGTGCAAAAGAAAGAAATTGAAAATGAAAATTACATATTGAGAGTATCAAAGCATGCTAAATAATAAAATACCAACACATTTTTAATTATAAAACTTTTTTTTAAAATGACATTAAAGATTTAAAATAGAGGAAAGTTCCTTCCACCTTCCCACCTAAAAAGTTTGTAAGTATGGGCCACAAAGCATTTTCTTCACTTAAGATGATAACTTTGGAATAGGTTAAAGATGATTCCCACAGGCAGTGTACTTCACAGGCAGCCACAGTCCCATAGTTAAGTTAATCAACTTCCCTCTCCAGAGAATTCATAGGTAATGCCTATGTTTAATTGGAAAGGGTAAAATGCACATGGGTCCCAGAGTTTTCCATTTAATGTGAATTTGATTTTTCTTTTTCTGTTGATTTTCTGAAAAGTTCCATGGGTATTATTTTCTTTTGCTTTTTTCCTCACAAGGAATGTGTAATATTTCTTTGTATACAGCATAATATTGGCAAGTGAGCAATGATATTTGAATTCATTGGTTCATATGTGATTGAGTTTTCAGTGAGTTTACTCCATGCATCCTCAAAACCATTAATGAATACAAAAGGCATAAGGAGCCCAACTAATACACTGAGGGTCTTCATCACATCATGACTCAATCCATCATGCTAGGAAAAGGAACAGACATAAATGTTATGTTGAGAGATTATATAGTATTTTAAATTAATACTTGAGTTAGCAAAGAAACTAGTTAGTTCTGAAAAAAATAAAAGTTAAGTTTTTCTCACAGCACAACCATGTTAGGACAGCTAAGACTTGCTTGCTTTTAGATGAATCACATATATTTCTGGGATAAATTAGAGTAAACAAAGCTTGAATTAAGTATATTTTATAATTGAAATTGGTTAGTCACCACAATTTAAAAGTCTTCAGAAATATGATTTTCATGTAAAAGAGTCTCTAAACATCTTCAGTGAAAATATTAAGGTAGATACAACTTCATAGTTCATGTTTTGTTTTAGATAATGGTATTTTCAATTAATCTCTTTTTTTTTTTGAGAAAATGTCTTATGCAGCTTGTGTTGGCCTTGAGCTAGGTATGTAGCCAAAGATGGCCTTGAATTTTTGATCCTCCTGACTTTACCTCTTGAGCACTAGGATTATAGCATGAACCAATATGCTTGGCCATTTAAGCATAATTTTTTTTTGTTTATATCTGTCTATAAAATTAGAAACACTGGTGAGATTGATTCTGATATTTTAAGTCTTTACAGTTACTGTCTAGCAATAATGTCCATAGGGTTTCTCGTAATTTTTAATGTATCTTCTTGTCTGAGGGAGCACTGAGTGAGAATTCTGAAATAGGATTTGAGTTTCATTCAATTTGAGGATGTGATATTCAATAATATAACCATAGCATGAAATATTATGAGCTGTTACCACTGATTTTATAGAATAAATTGTAAAATGTCTTCAATCAAGTAAATACAAATTTATAAAGATATGTAGGTAACTGATTTTTTTTTTAAAGAATTCTCCGGGTTGTTTTGTTTTGTTTTGTTTTGCTTTTCCAGACATGGTTTCTCTGTGTAGGCCTGGCGGTCCTGGAACTCGCTCTGTATACCAGACTGGCCTTGAACTCAGAGATCTTATTACCTGTGCCTCCTGAGTGCTGGGATCAAACAACTGAGCCACCACCACCTAGCCTAAAAAAGAATTCTTTAATCCACTATCACATTAACTTGAATTAAAATCAAAGCTCTGTTGACTAATAGTTATATGACCTTGGGAAAGTTCTTAACCATGTCATATCTTAGTTATCTACAAGGAAGATGGTAGTAGTACCTGTCTCATGAAAGGTTAAATATATATATGTATATGTATATATAAAATACATAACATTCAGAAAACTTCATGTACTAGTAAATGCTCTCATACATGTGGTCTATCATTCTTGCACTATACTATACAAATTGCTGTGATGGCTTTTAAAATTAACAGGAGTATTTTTTCATTTTACTTTAACATCTTTATTATATTTAACAAATTATGTTAATTATAATGAACTATGGTATTTTTCATTGAACATTTACTGTATCATCAAATTAAGCTTCTGTTTAGTAGTTGTAAAGAAACAACAGCAGAGTGTGAATTACTCAGAACTAAAACAAAAATCAGAATGCTGTGTTGCATTATATACAGAAAAATGCTCAAGTGACAAGACCTTGTTTTCATCCCAGAGGTTCATTTTAAAATCTGAATGAAATTTTATTCTCCACAGATGGTTGGGAAAGGGTTTTGCCTGGTGCAGACAAAGGAAGTGTCAATGAAAGCCGAAGATGCCCAAAGGGTTTTCCGAGAAAAGGCATCTGACTTTTTTCTTCTTCTGAACAAAGGTATTTTCTGGATAACTGGGCTACTTTTGTGCATATTTTCTTGATTAACTCTCTTAATATTTCTCTTCTTCTATGTTGCTTTCTCTTCCTCTTTTGTTTTGTCTTTTTTCCAATACCCAAGAAGCCTTGTATAACTCACTTTTTTCCTGTTTGTGTTCTTAGTATTTAGTCACATTTCTATATTTTTTTAGTTTTGATTTTATTACTATTTTACCTTTGTACTGTTGCAAAGTACATGATAAAGATGTGCTTTAGCTGTACTGAAAAAGAAGTAAGAAATATAAAGTCACTATTTTCTGTTTTCATATAATTAACTTCTCGTGAAAAATTATAATTTCCCTAGTAAGTAAATACCAGCAATAAGTTTCAGATATTGAAGAAATGTGCACAAGAGAGGAGCTAGAATCTGTGTATCTTGCTGAAGGGCTGCTGCTTGCCTGTATTTTCTTATAGGCATACTGATTCTGGAGGTCAAAATACTGTCCATCTGTTGGGAGGAGGGACATTGTTTGCTCAAGGCTCTAAGTCAGTATGAATAGCAATATGGACTGCTAATTAGGTATACCCTACAGACAGGGCACATCTGTATGTGTGTTCTTTATGTATAAATAAATTATAATGAACTCTAAAAATGTGTATGAAAAAAGCATTGGAGGACTGTTAGGATAATTTTAATCAGTGATGCTTTGTGTAATTGGGCTGGTAGGTGTTAGCACAATATTTCATATCCTTATTTTAGTTATTGTAGTAGTGGAAGGACTTAATCCAGTGCTTGAGAGTACCTCAGAATATATTTTGATATAGGAACATTCAAATGAAATCTTGAAAATGAACCTTGAAACTCTCTTCAACTTTTAGGAATGGAATTGAGCAGAAAGTCTAATAGATATCCTAAAGTGTGAGGGTTAGTGTTGAAGTCAGCAATCTGAATCAAGAATTTATATATTTGTATAATATTAGTAAAGAAATATGATAGAATTGCTTCAACCTAAACAGTATCTGTCTTTAAACAATACAATGTTTCACATGGAAGTAGTAAAATGTTTTGTTGCTGGAAAAAGTAGAACTAAAACCAGTGAGCAGATGCTATGGGAATTTCAGGAAATAAATGTAATACAAACAAGTCTTAAAAAACAGAGATGCCAGGGCTGGAGAGATAGCTCAGTGGTTAAGAGCATTGACTGCTCTTCCAGAGGACTCGGGTTCGATTCCTGGCATTCACATGGCAGCTCTCAGCTGTCTGTAATTCCAGTTCCAGGGGACCTGACACCCATGACAATACACCAGTGCACATAAAATAAAAACAAATAAATTTTTAAAAATGCAAAGATGCCTACAGGAAGTACTCAAAGACTGAATCAGTCATGTCAGGTCAAAAGAATCAGCTTGAAGGAGTTTGTGTTGGCAAAATTTGGGGACAGTTTGACCATTAAAAAGAATAATGGGGGTTGGTGTAAAGGTGCCTAGCATGTTTGAGGACCTGAATTCCATTTCTAGCATCAAAATAAATAAATAAATAAACCCCACAAAGAATAATGCAGGTAATTTAACAACTGTTATGCACCTGTGGGAAAGGAAAGGCCTAAGCAATGTAGTGCATACCTGTAATCCCTGTACTTGGGAAGTAGAGGCAAGAGGAATTCATGAGTTCAAGGCCGTCCTTAGTTATATGATGAGTTCAGGACCAGCTTGAGCTGTTTGGGACCATTTCACAAAAGAGGGATGGGGCAGTGGTATCATATGCATTTAATCCCAGCACTAGAAAGGCAGAGGCGGGTGGATCTCTGTGAGTTCGAGGCCAGCCTGGTCTACAGAGCGAGTTCTAGGACAGCCAAGAGTATATAGTAAAATCCTGTCTCAAAAACAAAAACAAAACAAACAAGCAAAACACCAAAGAAAGGCGGTGAGCATTATGATTATAGGCTGCCTCTCTTGCCTTCTGCTTTCCTGCCTCTTTTGTCTTTCTTTATTCTTTTTTAAATCTGGAGAAGGGAAATCTTTTCAGTCTGTATGATAACTGAACTAAGATAAGAAAGAAAGTTACAGCCAGGCAGTGGTGGTGCACACCTTTAATCCCAGCACTCGGGAGGCAGAGCCAGGTGGATCTCTGTGAGTTCGAGGCCAGCCAGGTCTACAGAGTGAGATCCAGGACAGGCACCAAAACTACACAGAGAAACCCTATCTGGAACAAAAAGAAAGAAAGAAAGTTACATGACACCACAAGGAAACAATGAACCAAGTCCAAAATACAAGACATTCTATAAAGATAACTAGCTATGTTTCTTCAGATAAGGGAACTCTTTTGGATTAAAATAATCTGAAGAGATGTAACAATTAATGCAATGAGAGAACCTTGGTTTGATATGGGATTGATGTGAAGTGGACTAAAAAGGTAGTTTTTAAACTGGGAGTCTGAAGGTGATAGGAGTTGTTTAATTTCCTTAGGTATGGAAATAGTATTGTGGTTAGGTAGGATATGTGTGCTGAGTATCATGGTGTCAGCAAAACAAAAATAAAGCATGTGTGTGCACACGATGTATAGTATGTAGGGGCCAGCAAGATGACTCAGTGGGTAAAAGCACTTGCTACCAAGCCTCATGACCTTGAGTTCAGCCTCAGGGTCCCACATGAAAGAAGGAGAGAACTTACTCCCATAAGTTGTCCTCTGACCTCCATAAGTGTGCCATGGCATGAGTGCCCACATACATCCACATCTCCAAAAAGAAGTAAATATACAAACAATTGCTTAAAAAAACCTATGTGGCTAAATTTTGACTCTTGGTGACTATAGGTAAAGGTAAGATGGATATTTATGATGTTCTTTAGTATTTCTATAATGTGTGAGTTTTTTTTTTTTAATTAAAAATTGGAGGGATTGGAGCAATGACTCAACACTTAAGAGCATTCACTGGCTGCTCCTCCAGAGCACTCGCTGGCTGCTCCCCCAGAGCACCCAGGTTCTAGTCTCAGTGGTGGCTGGCTGACAGCTGTCTGTAATTCCAGTTCCTATGGATCTGATGCCCTCTTCTGGCCTCCAAAGGCACTGCGCGCACACTGTCCACAGACATACATGCAGGCAAAACACTCATACACATAAAATAATTAAGAGTAAAATAGAAACTTTAAATTTTTATCTTTTAAATTTTTTTAAATTTTTATCTTATTCTCAAAACCCCCCAAAATGGAGAAAATATTGCAATCTGCCTAATAGTGAATATATTAGGTCATGTGGAATAGCAAGCAGACTTGGTCCTAATATTCTAACAGGGTGGACTGGACCCTCTTCTGAGGTGACCAGTAGTTATTGTCAAGCAGGTCATTGTCTTGAGTAGGACTGGTCTGTGCATTATAGAATGTTGAACAGCATTTATGGCTCCTGCCCTCTTGATACACATTTCTTCAGTTGTAGCAACAACAACAAAAAATGTTTTTAGACATTGCCTGATGTCTTTTAAGGGGGCAGAATAAGTTCTTAGTTGAAAACCATTTTTTTAAAGCATAGGCTTGATCTTGAAAATTCACTTTTATTGTAATTCATAGCTGAATCTAAACTAGTCTTTAATCACAATTTAGTTCGTTTAGTTAACTCTTTTAGTTAATAAATATTATTGTTTGACTATTAATAAGAGAATCTGTGGTTTTCCATTCCAGGACTTCCAAATCTGACTAATCCTCAAAACCATCTGTGATGTGTTTAAAAATGTAAATTTCCAACTACTATCTTAGAAGCCTTTATGATATGTCCTTGGAATCAACATTTTGGTAGATTCTCAAATGGTCCTGAGCACTAATTAGACTTGTTTTCCTTTGTTTTAGAGGTTAATTTTCTTCAACAAAAACAGTAGATGAGATATGAACACTAGTAGAGGGCAGTCAGACAAAATGGTGATTTGTAGGCCACTCCAGGTTTGATGGTTTAGTCTCAATTTTCATGCTTTTTATTTTTAATACATTTTTAGAATAATTTTAAATTTACAGAAAATTTGCAAAGACCGTACCAAGAGTTTCTATATACCCTTTACCTGCTTCTCCAAATGTTAACATAGCCAAGGCACATTTGTTAAAACCAAGAAATTTACATCGGTAAAATGTTAACTAATACAGTCTGTTCTCATTTCACCAGATGTTTATCAACAAGTTTCAGTTCCAGAATTCAATTCTAGATCCCACGTTGGCTTTAGTTGCTACGTTTCCTGAATCTCCCCAACTCTATGACAGTTTTCAACCTTCTTTTGTTTTTCATAGCCTGAAACTTTGAAACACTTCCAGTTGCTGTGAAGAATATTGTTCTGTTGGGGATTGTCTGCTGTTTTCTCGGGTTAGGAAGGTTTGTAGGTTTTGTAGAAGTGAAGTACCCTTCTCTTTACATCACAGCCTAGGCTCATCATGAGCTGGTATCTGCTATACTTTTTTATGTTGCATTGCAGTGGGGGCACATTTGTGCTACAGGACAAATGTAAAAGTCAGAGGATACTTATGGGAGCTGATTCTCTTCTTCTACCATGTGGGTACCAGGGATCAAACGCAGGTTGTCAGGCTTTTACTCTCTTTTTCCCATCAGTCTAGAGATTTATGTTTTGTTTGGTAGTTTTTAAAAATTTTTTCAGCTTTATTGATACATAATTGCCAGACATTACATTTTAAAGTATATAATCTAGTGACCTGACCTATCCATATATTATAAATGGTTACCACAAACAGCTACCTCATATAATTATCTTTAAATTTTTGTTTAAAATATATTATTATATGTATGTATGTGGGTGCATGTTTGTAGCAGGAATCTTAAAAGTTCTTATTAATAAAATCAAACCCGAGGCGAGTTATTGGGGTCCATGCTGGTTGGCCAGAGAGACAGAACAAGCCACAGCTATCTCACCTCGCCAGATCCTCAGCTGGTCTTGTCTCCTCAGACTGGAGGCTTCTGAGTCCTCATCCCAATGGCTCTCAGCTGAATTACTGCTCAAAAGCCTGAATGCTTAACCAGCCAAAATCTTCTAGTTTCTGGTCCTCACGCCTTATATATCTTTTTGCTTTCTACCACCACTCCCTGGGATTAAAGGCTGGCTTTCTGGGATTAAAGGCGTGTGTCACCATGCTTGGCTATTTCCAATGTGGCCTTGAACTCACAGAGATCCAGAGGGATTTCTATCTCTGGAATGCTAGGATTAAAGGTGTGAGTGCCACCATTTTCTAGCCTTTGTATCTAGTGGCTGTCTGTTCTCTGACCCCAGATAAATTTATTAGAGTACACAATATTTTGGGAAACACAATACCACCACACATGTTCCAAGGCACAACTAGAGAGGTTAGAGGACAACTCTGCTAAGTCACTTCCCTTTTTCTACCTTTACTGGGATCTGGGGATTGAACTCAGGTTTCCAGGCTTGTACAGCCTGTGTGTGCTTGTGGTTGTGCTGTGCATTCTAGATAGTAGATAGCTCAAGCTGTATATGCAGCCCCAACTTGCTAATCATATAACTACACTAGTTTATATGATGTAACCAGCATCTTGCAGTTTCTCCAGTCTCTAGCGTGGATGACCCAGAACTCACAGGGATCTGCCTGCCTCTGCCCTCTAAGTGCTAGGATTAAAGACATAAGCCACCAAGAGTAGTCCATATCATATTTTTTGTCCACCCATCTGTCAACAAGACCCTTAAATTTGGTTCCATTTCTTGGTTATAGTGAATAATGCCTCAATAATGCAGGAATTTTTTTTCTGGGTAGCTATTTGATTTCTGTGGAATATATACCCAGAAGTGGGATTGCTGGATTATATGGTAGTTCTATTTTTTATTTTTTTGAAGAAGTATTTTCATAATGGCTATAACAATTTAAATTCCCACTAGTGGTGCACAAAGGTTTTTCTTGCTCCATATCCTCAGCAATGCATTTCTCTTTGTGATACTAGCCCACATAACATGTATGTGAAGTTGATATCTAATCATGGGTTTGATTTGCATTTTCTTGATGATTAGTGACATTCAGAACCTTTTCATGTGATGTTTCTAATTTTATTGATAGTTTCAAAGAAGTGTTTTGCATTTCAATTTTCTTTCCAATTCCATTAGGTTTCTGTTCTCACATTTATTATTTCCTTACTTTCACTAACATTAGGTATGATTTGTTCTTTCTCTAGCTTCTTAAAGTATGAGCATAAGTTACAGATTTTAGTATGATTTTTGACATTGAAAACTTACAGCTAGCAGCATGCCTGAGTGAAGCATATGTACACACATGTTCTTACAAAGCACAGCACAACCTTCCTCACTGAGGTACAATGGACACCAAGTTTGGGGGCTATGTCAACACCACAATGAGTAGGGAATCTCAGAAATATGGATTTTCTGGTCCTTTATAGAGAAAATAATGACATTTAATTTAGTGAGAAGTATTTTTAAAGCTAGTATAGTGGCACATTCCTGAGACCAGGCAGCATAGGCTATATGTGAGTTCAAGATCAACTTGGATTACCTATTAGAATACTGTCTCAAAAAAATGAAAAAGAAAAGAAAAACAAAAAATTGGGGAATGGAGAGATGGCTCAGTCATTAGGATCACTTGAACCCGAGTTCAATTCCCAGTACTCATGTTGGGTGGATCAGGAATACCTATAACTCAAACTGTAGGGCATCCTCTGCTGGCTTCCATGGGCACTTACACTCAAGTGCATATACTCTGAAAAAAAACAAGCATACTGTTTTCTACAGTTAGTTAAACTTGTTTTATGACACAGGCTACAGTCTGTTTTGTTTATATTTCATGCTCATGTGAGGATAATGTAAAATCAGTTGCTTGATAGAATAGTATATAAATATCTACTATGTCAACTTAGTTGATAATAATATGCAAGTTATCTCTCTCCTTAATTTTATGCCTACTTATTTGATACCTTAATGAGAGAAATGTTGAACTCTATAGGTGTATCTTTTTCTTATCAAATCTGTACAATTAAGGTAAAAATTTTTGATAGCATATAGTTGGTTTTTGCTTTTCAGTCCAGTCTAATAGTCTTTCCTTTAACTGCTGTGTTTAGAGCATTCATATTGAAGGAGATTATTGATAAATTTGGATCAAAGTCTGTCATCTTGCTAGCTTTTTTCTGTTACATTTTTGTTACCTCTGTTTCCATGTAATTGAACATTTTTATAATTCCATTTAACCTTCTATTGACTTGTTAATTTTACATGTTTTTATAAAATTTAGTTTCATAGAAGTAAATTAAAATTTAGGTAATTTACATCTACCTTCTAATATTCTCCAACTTCACTCAGTATAAAAACCTGCTAACATATTTTCAGATCTCCCTTTCCATATTGTGTTCCTTATCATTTCTTTTACTATTATGTTTATTATGATGCATTGTTATAATGGATTATTAATGTTATTGCTTTGAGTTGTCACATGTTTTTAGAGCAATATAAAATAAGAAAAATAGAGATCATATTTAACTGGCTGTTTTAGAAGAGAGGAATACCATGGTCCTTTTAAAATGCAATTATTATTACTTTGGTTGTTGTAGGGTACAAGCAGAGAGACCAGATAGGCTGTTGCTCTAATCTAATTGATGCAGCATAGTGGTTTGTTCATGACAGCTGAGATGCCTAGATTTAAAGCTATTGTAGAGTATTTGAATATGAAATTTACACTGAAACACTAAAACATGACCAGTATCCTTGTTGACCTCATAATTCACTTAGAAATAATCACAGTAATTTCAGTAAGCATCATTAGACACATAGGGCTAATTAAGGAATACACTGTCATTTGCTGCACGCCACAGGAATATATCATAAGAACTCAGCTGGTTATGGCAAAATCACTACCTGGAGGGATCAAGGATTTCCTCCAGAGAAAGCCAAATTCCAAGGAGCTTTTGGTGTTATTTGGCTTGTTACATATCAGCTGTATTCTGTTATGAAAATCATGTGTGCCTTCATAGTTTTCCCAATTGACTTTTCCCTTGGAAGGGCTAACAGTGTGGACTGATCACTCTCTGGACACACACATTCCAGGAGTTTAGAGAACAGCCTCGGGGAAAGGCTTTCTCCTTTGGAATCAGATATCTCCCTTAGCCACTGTCAAGGGCTACAGGAAACACCACCTAGGGGGGCGCCCAACTTCCGAGGATAACAGTGATAACAGCCCACATGCGAGGATAACAGTGATAACAGCCCACATGCGAGTCTCCTGACTTAAGGTAAATTCCACAAGGAGACACCGCCCAGGTGGTCCCCCAACTTCCGAGTACTAACAGTGATAACAGCCCACATGCAAGTCTCCTGACCTAAGGTAAATTCCACAAGGAGACACTGCCTAGGTGAGGTGGACGTTAAGTAATAGCTTTACACAATTTAGCTTGAACCCTCTCTTTTTATACCAGGAATTCCAAGGCACAGGACAGAGAAGAGAAAAGAGAATGGAAGAACTAGATGGGTAAGAACTTGAGAGGAACAAACTGAGATGGGAAAGAACTAGATTGAAGAGCTAGAAGAGAGTACTAGAGGAACGAGATGGAAGATGAGGAAGAGTCAGATGGGAAAGTCCTAGCTGGGTAAGAACAAGGTGAAAAGGACCTAGATGAGGCAGAATTAAGATGAGAGAATTAAGATAGAACTTAGAGGGAGCAATAGATAACAGAGAGAAATCAGGCAAGAAAGGAGCTAGGCACAAGAACAGAACTGAAGCTGTGTATATGTAGACGTTATGCCAGAGGAATTAAAGAAAGTGGACTATAGAGCTTGGTGTGCTGAGATTCTATTTCCTGAAAATAGTCCTCGCCATTAGTAGTTCTCTCTCCTGAGCCCAAGGGATATATAATATTAAGGCTGGTCCCGCTAATATTATACAAGAGTCATTATCATATTTTCTTAAATTTAGGATTATCCTAGTGTAAACTGATACATTTACATACCTGTCTTATTGGTATTACTGTCTTAGAAAATTATTAAGCCACTTATTGGAAGTTCACCATATTCTAGTAAAGAATATTAACCAATATACCTGCTTATTTAGTTCTTTCTGAATTCTAGATTATATTCTCTTTGTAGAAAACAGGAACTGTCAATAATAAATACCTAATTTAAAAAGGAAGAAAGACTAGGGACACATCTCAGGGGTAGAGTGCTTGCCTTACAATCCCAGGGCTCTGGATTCAATCTCCAATACCAAAATTAAGGAAGAATAAAATTATCTTCTGTAACTTTCTAAACATACTGCCTCTATTCAAAAATAGAATTGGGGGCTTAAGAAATGGCTCTGTGGTTAGCAACACTTGTTGCTCTTGCAAAGGACTGAAGGTTGGTTCCCAGCACCCACATATGGCTCACAATCATCCATAACTCCAGTTCCAGAGGATCCGGCACCCTCACCTCACATACATACATACAAGGAAAACACTCATTAAAATAAAATAAGTAAATCTTTAAAAAATAAAATTTAATGAACCCATGTGTTCCAACCCCTATTTCCATCAACTTTTGTCAGACTTTTTTTTTTTTTTTTGGTTTTTCGAGACAGGGTTTCTCTGTGTAGCTTTGCGCCTTTCCTGGAGCTCACTTGGTAGCCCAGGCTGGCCTCGAACTCACAGAGATCCGCCTGGCTCTGCCTCCCGAGTGCTGGGATTAAAGGCGTGCGCCACCACCGCCCGGCCTTTGTCAGACTTTTAAAACATCTTGCTAGCTATAGTGACTCGTGCTTATAATCTCAGCATTTGGAAGGTGAGAAAAAAAGAAGGTTGCTACAAAGTTCAGAACAGCCTGGGTTCCATAGTAAGTTCCAGGCTAGCCAGGGTTATAGAGTTAAGACTGTCTCAAAACAACAACAACAAAAAACTTTTAGCCTCTCTTTTCATGAAATATTCTTAATACAATTTTATTTTGTCTTGACATTTCATTCCCAAATATTTGTTTATCTCAAATTAAGCAAAATTTAAAGCATGTTTTCTTGAGTAGCCATACTGCATTGTAATACCTAACGGTTAATGGTAG
The DNA here is from genome assembly GCF_049852395.1 of Peromyscus maniculatus bairdii. Lineage (NCBI taxonomy): Eukaryota > Metazoa > Chordata > Mammalia > Rodentia > Cricetidae > Peromyscus > Peromyscus maniculatus. Next base: position 124,298,341 of record NC_134875.1, on the reverse strand, counting down.
TTCCTTAAAGATCCTTTAATATTCAGATGCAAATTATCTTCATTGTCATATTCTTTATGTCATTTTGCAGTTAATTTAATTCAAGTCTAAAAGTGGGCCCACTTGTAATTTGTTGTTTTATATCTTGTATCTCATAATAAAAAAAAAACAGGAATTTTTTTCTTCTTTATTTTTGTTTCATGCCTCTGTCTTATTAATGAAGTTTGGTCAGTTGTCCTTCAGCATTCATGGGATTAACTTGTTCCACTATGTTTCTTGTAGAAGTTAAATCATTTACATTCAGGCTTTTTTTTTTTTTTTTTGGCAAGAATACTTCATAGGTGACACTGTCTCTTGTTGCTTTAAATGTAAATATCCATGATGTTTGAGTTCGAGGCCAGCCTGGGCTACCAAGTGAGTTCCAGGAAAGGCACAAAGCTACACAGAGAAACCCTGTCTCAAAAAAATCAAAAAAAGAGGAATTTTTAGTCATGCTAAGATTCATGCTAAGAATCATCAGCAGGTTCAGGCTCAGGTGGTAATGACGTTTTCAAGGTGAGTCCCCTGTAGGATGCCAAAACCATAGGAGTTTTTCCTGAATCAAATATTTTAACAAGAGTTACAAAATGATCACTTTCTGGTTATATCACCACCTCTACATTTATTAGTAGATGTTATGAGAACACCTTGACACAGCACTGTTTAGTTGACTTGAAATATGTTTCATATCAGAAAATCAGAATAAAGAGGAAAAATAAGCATCAATTTTCAGAATAATGAATTGGCACCCTAGCAGCCCCCAGTAGTGTCTCGTGAGTTTTGTTCCTTTTTTGTCTAAATACCATTGCAAACTCAAGGATTTTTATATATTCAGTGTGTTCTAATAAGCTGTAATTATTTCTTCTGATTTTACCACATCTCATGTTTAGTCATTGGTAACCCCTTCAGGCTGTCTTTTGTATCCTTTTAATATACTCCATTGGCCTTGGATAATTTCAGTGCTTTTTGGTTCAACAAGATATTTTGGCTGCATATGAGATGGTGCACATTAGTAATCCCAGTATTCAGGAGGCTGTGGCAGAAGGATTGTGAGTTGTTAACCAGCCTGGACTATATGACAAGACACTGGCCTCAAACTCACTATGTAGCTGAGACTGGCCTTAAACTTCTGATCTTCCTGCTTCTACCTCCTGAGTGATAAGATTATAGACATGTGCTAACTACACCTCTCAGATCTTTTGTTTTAATGGGGGAATTTTTACAGACAAAAAGTAGACAGAAGTGCTGGACAGTGGTGGCGCACACCTTTAATCTCAGCACTCAAGAGGCAGAGGCAGGTGGATTTCTGTGAGTTCCAGGCCAGCCTGGTCTACAAATCGAGTTCCAGGACAGCCAGAGGTGTTAGAAAAACCCTGTCATGGGAAAAACAAAAGTAGACAGAAGAACCTGGTATGGTGGTACATGCTTTTAGCTGAGGATCAAACCCAGGGCCTTGCACTTGCTAGGCAAATGCTCTACCACTGAGCTAAATCCCCAACCAGAGGTACATGCTTATAATCCCAGTACTTGGAAGTTAGAGGCAGAGGCAGGTGGGTCTCTGTTAGTTTGATGCCAGCCTGGTCTATATACCAAGTTCAGGCCAGCCAGTGCTAATTATGTAGTGAGACTCTGTTTCAAAAAAGAAAAAAGTCAAAAAAAGTAGATTGATAATGTAACAAAGCCCTGTAACTACCACTTGCTTTCACAGTTACCAAATATGTTCATGAGTTTTCCATTGCTATAATAAATAATAACTGAAATAATCAACTTAGTAGAAAAGAAAAGTTTTATTTTGACTTGCAACTCTTGGAGCTTTCAGTCTATGACTGGCCTTGTTCTTGTGGGCTTTCAGTGGCACAGTACACTGTGATGGAAACACATGTCAGGAAGAAGCCCATCCACCCTGTGCCTGAAACAAAAGGAAGAAGAGATGAGGCCCCACAGTGTTTTGTGGATATGTCCCCAAAGACATAAAATCTCCCACTATGCACCATCTCTAAAAGTTTCTAATACCTTCAAATAGTGCTTTGGGCTGGGAACTAAGCTTTTAACACATGGGCTAAAATCCAAACACAATTACAAAAAAAATTACACAGGCTCATAGCCAATATAAGACTTAGTTAATTTTTTTTCTTTTATAATATTTCTGAATGTTTTGGTTTCTTACAATATTGTTTTAACATAATGGTTTTGTAATAAACAGCATCTTTTACTACCAGAGTAAGATTAATGAAGTTTTAAAATCCGCTTCTATATATTTGTACTTAGGCCATATACCACTGAGGGTATACAGACAAAACATTGCCTTCTAAGGTTGCTTAGAATAAGTCTTTGTATGCTCATATCACTAACTTGATAGACTCATTTATCTTAGTTTGCTTATAGTTTTAGAACTGCTCTTTTCCCCACATTTACTTTTAGCTTTGAGATACTAACATGCTTTCCAATGTCCAAGTTATATTGAGAGAATTTTTACCTGCATCCATGCCACAACACTTGACTCCCCGCCCCACTTTCCTTCAATAGGTAAACATTTCGGGGGGAGCTTATGATATTTCCCCCTTTACATCACAATCAAGCTTTTTGAACAGGTCTCTGGATTGGAGTAGGTTCTCTAACATAAGAACTTTTTCCTAGAAGGCTACCTTTAGAATTATTCCTCCTTGTAAGGTTTCATTTGATACCCTCTTCTTATCACTCACATTTTCCACAGAGCCTTTTTGCCAAGAGTAAGAAAATGTAAGCTGTTACCTTTTCTTTTACTCAGTACCTATCATAATCTACAGATACTGTGGTGCTGTGAACTCATAGTTAGCTTGCTCTCTAAGTCTGGGTGATTGTACAGTTGACTACTATATTGCTTGCCTTTCCTGTATGTTTCTGTATTAAATTGCAACCCTCCAGTTATTTAGGTGCCAAATATAATAAGATCTTTCTCATTCTTGTGCTTTGTCCAGGACACAGAACTACATTATACTCAGCATTTCATATTTGTTCACTTTAGTATTTCATACTTAGTACTCCATTATTCTATATTGTTTAATGTTTGTTTAAACAGTTTATATCTATTTTCAAGGCCCATTTGTAAATTCCTGGAGGTCAAAACTTCTCCATCACCATAGGAAATAAACTGCTGATCTGTTAGGAATATAGTGATAGCTGAATAAACATTAATTGAAGTGCACATTTTCATGGCCTTGGCCATGCTTATCAACAAATCTGTTATAGTCCAGTTTTACCAAAGATTAAATCATGAATCTTTAACCCAAAATGTAAGTCATAGGGGGTTTTAAAAGCATTCAAATTAATGGATGGGAAAAGAGGCACAAATCTTTCTATTCAGAGGATTAAAAATAAAAAAATTGATCTTTGCTTTTAAAATGTAGCTTTAAGGAGCTGGAGAGATGGCTCAGTGGTTAAGAGCACTGACTGTTCTTCCAGAGGACCCAGGTTCAATTCTTAGCGTCCACATGGAAGCTTATAACTGTCTGTAATTCCAGTTCCAGGGCACCTGACACCCTCATATAGATATACATGGAGGCAAAGCACCAATGTACATAAATAAAAATTTAAAAACAAACAAACAAAAAAGAAATGTAGCTTTAAGATACACTCCAAGGAAAATTCTTTCAAAGAGGTATTGCATTGGTGCCTGGCCTCAATTCCCTTTTGGTTTATTTCCATAGTTGGTGGGCTAGAACTTTGATGGTAAGTAGGGGAGCTGGAAGAAAGGCAGGATGCCTGGTAAGACTTGTGTATGTTGACTTGGATTGTTTTTCTCTCATTTGGTATTTTTCCCACTAGTCTTTGTACTGCTAAATGAGTGGAGATTCTTTGGTTTTGTTTGTTTTGTTTTAAAAAGAAGAATAAAAAACCAAAGAAACCAGACAATTTCCAACATTTGAAAATGTGACAGTAAGGGGGGGTGGAGAGATGGCTTAGCAGTTAAGAATGTTTGCTGCTCTTGCAAAGGACTGGAATTCAGGTATCAGCACCCAAATCTGGCAGCTCAGAAACAACTGTCTGTAACTCCAGCTACAGGGAATCCATTGACCTCTTCTGTACTCCACAAGGCACTCCACATGGTCATACCCACACACATACATAATTTTTTTAAATGTGACGTTAGTCCTATAATAGAATTAGAACTGCTCATCATAGGATAAGACTTAGTGTTTATTTGTTTTATTGACAGGGATAGCAAAAAAAAAAAGCTGAAATGATGTGCCCTTCTATCTACCTCCTTCTTCTTTCCCACCTGATGAAGATACTGGAAATTTCTCAGGGAAGAATAAAAAAAATGAGTGGTGGGTGTAGTGCATACCTATAATCCTAGTACTCAGGAGGTAAAGACAGAAGGATGGAGAAAGGTTCAAGGGCAGTCTTGTCTACATAGTGCCTTCCAGGCCACCCAGGTACATAGTGAGACTATGTCAAAACTCTAAAACAAAAGAAATGCAAGAATTAATTTTACAATATATTTGTATTCTAAGTATTCTAAGTAATGCTAAGAAAACATTTCTTTGGGTTCCTTTTAGGTCCAGTGATTGCCTTGGAATTTAATGGAGATGGTGCTGTAGAAGGATGTCACCTTATTGTAAATGAGATATTCAATGGGACAAAGGTATAGATCTTACTGACTATATCTCAATCTAACTTTCTATTTTATCTCCTTTCCCTTACAACCAAATAGTACTTGTATCTATAGTATATTCTTTAACCCATAGGCTCAGAATCATCTGTAACTCCAGCTCCAGAGGTCTAACAGCCTCTTCTGACCTCTGAGAAAACCAGGCATGTGCGTGGTACACATACATACCTGCAGGCAAAACATTCATACACATAAAGAAATAAATCTAAAAAAATCTTAAAAAATAAAATTTAAAAAAAAACCCTGGGGGCTGGAGACATAACTCAGTGGTTAAAATCACTGACTGCTCTTCCAGAGGACCCAAGTTTGATTCCCAGCACCCACATGGCAGCTCACAACTCTGTAACTCCAGTTCCAGGGGATCCAGCACTAATCACACATAAATGCAGTCAAAAATGCATGCACATAAAATTAAAATAAAGTTAAAAAATAAAACCCTAAGCTTTTGACTTTGTTCTGTAAAGATGTGGCCTGTGGTATTTAAGGGCTACAGAACTAATTTTTTGTTTATTTTGTATTTTAAATAGATGTTTGTATCAGAAAAGAAGGAGACAGCATCTGGAGATGTTGACAGCTTCTATAACTTTGCTGAGATACAGATGGGGATTTGAAGCGGATTGTGGTATTAAGTCCTTTCCAACTTTTATATAGAGAGTTTGATAACATACTTATGTATATTACTCTAAAGCCATTAGTAATTTTTACTAATGCTAAAATTGTTAAAGGCTTTTTTTAAAGTAACTCTTTGAATACCGTATCATTTACTTGAGGACCTAAAATAGTTCATTTAAATTAAGTATTCTAATCATCTTATAAATTATTTAACCTCCTTCAATAAGTTTTCAGTTTTATTTCTTTTCATATAATAGAAAACAGAAGTAGCCGGGTGGTGGTGGCGCAAGCCTTAAACCCCAGCACTCGGGAGGCAGAGGCAGGCGGATCTTTGTGAGTTCAAGGCCAGCCTGGTCTATAGAGCTAGTTCCAGAACAGCCAGTGCTACACAGAGAAACCTTGTCTCAAAAAAATTAAAAAAAGAAAGAAAACAGAAGTGGTTATCAGTTCACAATTTTAATGTTAATTAAAATTTGTTTCAAATCTCTGATAATTTAAACTTTCCAACTTTCCTTAGTGCTGCTCTATGGTATTCATTTGATTGTGTATTTTGTTACTTATTTTCTCTTTCAATTTAGCGGAATTTGTTATTAGGTGATAATTAAATAAACCTATGCACTTTTTTCAAAAATGTATATCCAGTTAAATAATCATTTCCTTCTTGCATTATATGACTAATGAGATTTTGTACATGAAGTTAACATACTATTTTGTAAATTGAAAATTTTTAAAGAAATGGGAATTTGAAAGCTGAGTGTGTAGTGTCATCTGTAGACCCAAGCTACTTGAGTTGTGAAAGTGGAAGAATCTCTTGAACTCAGGAGTTCAAGACCAGCCTTTACAACATAGTGAGACCCTATTTCAAAAGAAAGAAAAAACTAAGATACTCAATAATCAGCATTGCAAATACTTCTGACTGATGCTGGCATTGCTGTTTTAAGAACTAACTACTTCATAAGTAGTATGGCTGTTTTTTTTAAATACAATTGCTAGACGATTCTTCTGTTTCCTAGTAAGGAAAAGTATACACAACATAAAACTATAGAACACCAATCACTAGTAGATTTGAGAGAGGTGATTACTGTCTGATAGCTCTTGTGACTATCAAGAGTCCTAGAGCAAAACCTGTGACTTTTAGGTAAGGAATACTTTTGAGTAAGGTCTGATAATAAGCTAGGCAGGTTATTCAAAATCTCTATACATTTTTTTTTTACTTGTGTAAAGTAATGTTCAAGTATGATAAAAGTTTTGGTTACCTGAAATCATTATTTCTCAAATCCATTTGTTCATAGTAATTTTCCAGGAGGTATGAGAATTGTTCAGAAATACACATTGGTGGATCCAATCTTCAGATGCACAGATTCAGTTCTCAAAGGAAACTGCTTTAGGGTGTGTTGTCATCTAAACTAATCAGTTCTGAAGGTGTGATTGATAGGTTGGTCTTATCACATTTAGCAGCAAATAGGAACAGCTTTCTTAGGCCCATTTAAAGGAATCTGAAACTCTATTTTTATAAAACTGAGACTGAAAATGACCACTTGTAAAAATTCCTTTTATGGTTGTTACTAAAAGTGTATTTTCATGTTTAAAATGCTTTAAGTCAACTTATAACTACCGTGTTGAATTGTTAATATGTAGAAATAATACTTTGTTATTTTAAATGAATAATATCAAGCACCTACATTGTGCCTAGCTTTGTGCTGACTGTCTTCATTTGAACATTTCTTTTATAAAAGCAACATCTACAAAGTCAATGTGATCTCATAAGGTGCAAATAAAAACTGCTGGAAGGTATAATAGAATTTCTATCATATTTTACAAATAATCTTTGCAAATTGTGGTCAGAGGCATTAATGTTTCCCTGAGCTAAGCTAAATTAAATACATTTGTTTCTGTCTTGATTATTAAATGTCATGAGTCACATTTAAAATAATCTCAATACTTGTTTTTTAGAACTAAAATGCAATGTTATACAAAGCAATACGTTGAGTTTTTTATCTTTTCTGTAGCATTGTTCAAAAACTCAGGAATATAATGTAAATGAGACATTAATTTAAGATTTTCCCCACCAAATTTAGCCTGTTAACCAAAGCCTAATATTGTCTACTCAGTTAGATAAGAACTTTTACTGACGTTGGATATTTATTGACATTAATAATTGTCAGTTGACTATTGAATATTTGAAAGATTTTTAAAATAATTAGTTCTATGTTAGTTGTTTCTGCAATTCTAAACTTTGGTAGTAATCATGATATACTAACTACATTTCATTTCTGAGTAGTTTTTAATTCATGAAAAATAAATAGCAATGAAAATGATTTTTATTGTTGTATTTGTTTAAACATCTTAGTTTATTTCTCTTGCATTAATAGTACTGCTATTTTTCTTTTGGATCTGTATATTTATGTGTAGCTTTTATATGTAAATTTATCTAGTGTTTATAAAATATGCTTTGCAATAAATGTTAAAAATTTAAAATGGGTTAACACTTTTTGATGAGTACTTCTATATTTATTCATACATGTACCAAAATTTGATACAATTTTTATTTTGCTTTTGGGTGTTTTGTTACACAATTTTTAATTTTAAAAACAAAATAAAGTGGTCTAATCTATGTCTTCTACTAATGAGAAATGAACTGTATGCTGAGTGAGTGTATATGTGTTTGATGTATATATGTGCTTGTGTATATACACAAGGTACTCTGAAGAAGTGAAAAGAAACATTTTAATATAAGGAATTTCTAGCATAATGTTTTCTCTGCTAAAATAAGTCATTTTATTTTGACTGAATATTTGCTAAGATTAGGCATCTTTCTCCTCCATATTTTAAAAAAAGCTGGGTGTAGCATATACAGTTGTAATCCCAGCATTTGAGAATTCAAGGCTAGTATAGGTTATGCATTGAGTGCCAGGCCAGCCTGGACTACATACATAGTGAGAGCCTGTCTCAAAAAATAAAGAATTGTGATAAACTTTCTTTCAGGTTTATAAAAGTAGATGGTATTTTTATTGTCAAATCTATCAATCTTTGTACTCCTTTCCTAGCTCATTAAACAAATACTGAAAGTGCAAATTAGTTTTAAAAAATATAACATTATGTTTATTTCTACTTATAAAGGTTCTACAAGCACAATAAGAACATTCGGAGCATTGGGAACAAGCAGAAATGATAACACAATAATAAAATTACTTCCTGTTGGATACTTCTTGATGTCTAAACATTGTTTTTCTCATAAAAGATATATTTAAGTTTTCTATATAAAAAGGGAAAGTGATTTTGATGCATATGAAAATTTAAGATGCTCATTCTATACTGTTAGTTCTCCAAGCTGTAGAATCAAGGTGCCTTCAAAACCCATTGACGGACTAGAGAAATGGCTCAGAGATTGAGCATTGACTGCTTTTGCAGAGGTCCTGAGTTCAGTTCCCAGCAACCACATGGTGACCCACAGCCATTTATAATGAGATCTGATTTCCTCTCCTTGACATACAGGCATTTTGCAGACAGAGCACTATATATATAAGTGAATAAATCTTTTTTTAAAAAAAAATTCTAGAAAACATTTTATCTTTTAAAAAGCATCTCCTTTGCAGTAGATGGCAGTTAACACAGAGACCCTCAACTAGTTAACATGCAGAATAACAGACTGTAGAGTGCTGAGTCCTTAATGGGACAACTGCACCACAGCCCTCCCTCCAAAGCTCGGAGATCTTCTTGGAAGAGGAGTTGGAAAGATCCAGAGGTGGTGGATAACATCAAGGGAACTATTTTCTGGCTACAAACAGGCAGTTGCACACATGAACTTAGAGTGATGTGACACCATGCACAAGTCTTGTGCAACCTCCAGCCAGACAAAAGATCACAGCACAGAGGGGGGGAAGGTAGGCACAAAAATCCCACCGCTAGCTAAGAAGCTACTGGCATTTGATAGCTGCTGAGAGAGAGAATCAGGTTTCTTTAATGATGTGACCTCTGGTAGGTTGACCATAGGCTGTGACAAGCCACACTCCCAAAACCATCTAGCAACACAAACTGGACTTGATGGGAGAAAAAAAAATCTCAAAATTGCATGAGAAGGAATTGGAGGATAGGGAGGGTAGTTATGGAAGGAGTTGGGCAAAAAGGGTAAACATGTTCAAAATGTGTCACATGAAATTCCCAAAGACTGAATGTTTGAAAAATAGATGCAGGAAGTGTGATGTAGATATATCAATTGGGATTGGGTTCCCTGCAATCTTTTGATTTCTGTGTTGTGTCCATAAATACTGTTCTACTTCAAAAACAGCACAGGATCCTTAAAACGTTTTTTTTAAGTATAACACTGAAAAAGCCAGCCTTTGTGTGAATGATAGTTATGTATAATAGCTTCAATCTGAAGTATCTCTCAAAGGTCCATGTGTTAGGCTCAGTAGATAAAGGGGCTTGCTGTACAAGACTAGCAACCTGTGTTTAAACCCACATAACGGTAGAAGAAGTAAAGAATCGATTACACATAGTTGTCCTCTAACCTCCACACATGTGCCATGACATGTATGCCCTCTCACAATAATAAAAATTTTAGAAGGTCCATGTTTGGGACATCTGTATTATATTTCCCCTCCAAGGCTTAGGGAACACTGAGGAAGAGGGGCAGAAAGATTGTAAGAACCAGAGGTCAGTGAGTACTACTATGAAGTAGTGTCTTCTGAACATAACAGAGCCCTTACACTACTAAACTCAGCAACTGTAGTTGCCTGCCCAGCATTTGCAATGCTGTGATTGCCTGCCTGATACTTGCACAAGATCAAGCCAGTCAACACTCCAACATGGATAAAGGTAGGGCTTATGAGATTCTGTCCCAACTGTTGAAAGGGGGATGTGGTGGGGTACCTGGGAAGAATTGGGGGTGGGGGTGGATATGATCTAAATACATTGTACTAATATATGAAATTACAAAGAATATACTTGTTTTTGGTTTTTTTGACACAGGGTTTCTCCATGTAACAGCCCTGGCTGTCCTGGAGCTTGTTTTGTAGACCAGTCTGGCCTTAAACTCACAGAGATCCACCTGCCTCTGCCTGCCAAGTGCTGGGATTAAAGGTGTGCACCACCACTGCCCAGCTATACACAATTTTTTAAAAGTCCATGTGTTTGGTCACCAGCCTGTGGTGCTACCAGGAGGTGATGGAACTTTTAGGAAATAGGGTCTAGTGAAGGTCATTGCTGATAAATGCCCTTCAAAGGGATATTTGGACTACCACCCCTTCCCCTTCTCTTTATGCTTCCCAGGCACCATTAGGTAAACAGCTTTACTGTATTTCCAATTCCATGCTATGATGCCTTGCCACAGGCCTGAAAACAGTTAATCGTTTGGCCATGGACTGAAACCTTTGAAAACATGGACTGAAATAAAGTTTTCTCCTTAAAATTGGTTTTCCTCAGGTATTTGGAACATCAGCATAAATCTTAATAGTTGAAAACCTTTTTGATAAGTGAAGTATTTCCTTCACTGCTGACTTGTTTTTCCTTCTTGGTATATACAGAATGTTGGGGAGGAATAGAGATAAGCCATTATAGGTCATCCCTTTGCTTATGACACTGTGGCCCTTAGTGGTAAGATGTTCAGAAACTGATTTTTTTCCTTTTTGGTTTTTTTTTTGTGTGTGTGTGTGATTTCTCACTTCTTGGTGATGGTTCGTTTTCACCTATAAATAGCGAACATAATTGGTAGAGCCTTCACCATTCTCATCCTGCCTCTGATCCTCCTGTCACCTGCCTTCACTGCTCCAGTTTAATATGGTCCACTTGTAATTAGACTAATGAAAAATAACTTCAATTGTGGGACAACTAATTAACTGATGTTTGTTGTGTCCATTAACTGATGTTTGTTGTGAAAGGTAACTTATAAATGTTAAGTATCATTGTGATGAACAAAGTGGATATGATGCTTTTTAAAACAGTTTAGTGGTCTGGGCCATATACCTCACCACAACCAGGCAGTTGAGTAGGGGAAAAAAAGTATAAGTGGCAGTTAGGGCTTAAGTGCTGTGCTCTTACAGTATGTTTCACTTTCAATTGTAAAATGTAGTTTGCTTTGTTAGGCTCATTAGTGAAATCTTTTATACTATTTTTCTTTAACTTATTAACAGATAGTAAATGATTTACTAGTTTTAAGTTTGGGGATGGAGCCCAAGTACTTTGCCACTGAGATATGTACCATCCTTATTTCTCATTAGTATTAGTTTTTAGGGCTGTGAAGAGTCTAATGTTCTCAATTTTTTTATTTTACAGATGAGAAAGAAAACTGAAGGTCAGAAAGTTTGGATGGCCTATCAAGCTCATAGCATAGTCACTGAACTGCAGTGTAGCCCTCCTTGCTGTCCCCTTGTGGTTACTAGGGGAACAAGACTCACTTCAACCTCCCACGTGAAGCCCTTTCCAACAATCACAGACAGAAAGGCCAGGTCCCTGCTTGATGCTCACATGATGCTCCATAGAGATTTCCAAGAACCCGTTTCTATGCCTGTCTGGCTACTTGTATTTCTAGTCTAGCATCTGCATCACCTAGGAACTGGATAGAATAAGCCCCACTCTTGACCTGTTGACTAAACATCTATGAATATATTATTCAGGTAATTCAGGTGTTTATGTGCATTTATGCTAATGTATGAAAAGCCCATTCTGTATTATTTGACCCCAAACTCTAGAATCAAAGCTCAGACGTCATTATGTACATAAGGAATAGATTAGTGTCCAATAATGTGATCTGTGTTTAATAAATGTTTTTGATTAGATTATCCACCATCTATTATACAATTTTAGCTTCTTGTGTAACTAATTCCTCTCTTCATGCACGTTCCTTGGTTTGGGAATTAAAAACAAACACTTTTCAACATTAAACTTGTTTTTTGTTTGTTTTGTGTTAAAGTAATAACTACCATCTTTGTCCACAGAGGCTCCTGGGAAGCTTTAAGAATATCAGTGATGTTCACTAGAAACAAGATCACAGACATTTTTTACTTAAATTTTTATCTGATGTGTTTCTATGTTGAAGCTTAGGTGATCTGTTGATGCTAGGCTGAATTAAGATAAAGAACAGTCAGCTACTTGCTTTGGACATAGGGAGAAGTTGATTACTTGGTCCCCTTAGATCTGTCACCCTCTGTATCTTTTGACATCTTTTTACTTCAGATGTTCAGATATGAGCTTAGCTATTCGTAAAACGTGTGATTGTCCAGGAAAGCTCAGCGTTTCCAGATTTGGGGCCTTTTTTTTTCTAGAGTGAAGGCTTAGCTGTAAGTCTAAACATTATAAGAAAACTAAAACCCCAAATTCATAATTTACTTTTATTTATTTTAGTTTTTCTTCCCATTACTCAGTATAAATACATTCATGTCTCTGTCTGACTCTTGGATTTTGTTACTTAAAAGGTGATTACATTTAGTCTGTGGTAGCAACCAGGATCCACAAAGCATATGATTACCCTCTTCCCGTTACTATTTTAAATACAGCATAATACAGAAAGAAAGAAAAGAAAAGACAACCATGTGCGTAAATGCGGTGGTTAGATCTGGAGTCAGACACCTCTGACGTGAGCCAGGGCTCAGCTGTTCAAAAGGGGAAAAAAATGCTTACTCCATCCTTTACACGTCTTTGTCAGGGGCATAGTAAATCTTTTGGTGTTCACAAGTATTTGTAGAGCAAATAAATGATCAAAGGTTAAAGCAGTGCTGTCTAGATAGGGCAGTATTTGAATCTAATATGGTATTGCTCACTGCATCCGGTAGACAGCACTACATATAGGTGCTGTTCTGATTATTTTTATGTTAACATTAAATACAAAGAAAAAATAAGCTTCAGAACATGTAGTACATGCTCAGAATGTTACTCTCTAAAACTCTTTTTTCCATGAGTACAGTTTTTTTCAAACTGTGAGGAAAAAAATACAACATGAGATTTACTCTCAACACATTTCAAATGTGCCATACTGTACATGCACTTTTTATAAGTAAATTGTTTATAAGAAAATATATGAAGAGGTACCTCCTACTTTAATTGAAGGAGCATAAATCATTTAAGTTTAGTTGGGTTTGGGTTTTAAAATGCATTTAAGGTACAGGAGCTACTTAGCTATTGGGTTAATTACAAATGAAATCTCCACAAGTAAAAGAGATTCTACATCTACATGTTTTTATGATTGAGGAAACTGAGGTTAGTTAACTTACCTGTGACAAAAAAATGATCAGTCAACTCTGGACCAAGTTCACTGAGAGAACAGTTTAACTCCAAAGCCTCTACTTTCCTTCTTTTTTAAAGATTTATTATGTACAATGTTCTGTCTGCATGTATCCCTGCTTGCCAGAAGAGGGCACCAGATCTTATTATAAATGGTTGTTGGGAGTTGAACTCAGAACTTCTGGAAGTTAAGAGTTAAGAGCCTGTGCTCTTAGCCTCTAAGTCATTTCTCCAGCCCCTCAAAGCCTCTATTTTCAAACATTATATTGTACTCATTAATAACAGTAACATCACCTTTTTATTGAGCACTTGCATGATAGCTAGGCACTGTGTTAGTGTTTTCCATATCTTGTCACCTAATCTTTACATCCACTGTGTAAAGTCTGTATGATTGATTCCATTTTGCCAGATGAAATTAAAACTTAGGTCAAATACCCTCTTTGTTCAGTCTCACATACTTGAAATTGGGTAATGGGGATCTATTAGGATGTAAGGTCAAAGCCCATATTCTCTTTTTGTTTGTTTTGTTTGTGTTTTTGTTTTTGTTTTTGTTTTTGTTTTTGTTTTTTGAGACAGGGTTTCTCTGTGTAGCTTTGTGCCTTCCCTGGAACTTACTCTGTAGCCCAGGCTGGCCTCGAACTCACAGAGATCTGCCTGGCTCTGCCTCCTGAGTGCTGGGATTAAAGGCATGCAGCACCACCACCACCACCACCACCACCACCACCACCAACAACAACAACAACAACAACAACAACAACACCGCTCCGCTCAAAGCCCATATTCTATGTTTGGCTCTTCTTACACAGATGTAACAAGGTCTTACCTATGAGTGCCAGAGGGAAAAAATGGAAAAAGTGTTGTCTTGAAGCTGACAACCTCTGATTCTAGGCATAGCTACTTCAAAGGGAGGCCTGAGCAAAAGGGTACACCCAGACAGATGAAAATGACCACATAACTTTAATTCTTTGGAAGTTCCACTTTCTGTGACTGTATTTAGCCTACTGCCAAAGAACTTTCCCAGCCCAGTGTAACATCCCCTTTAGGCAGAGAGCTTGGGGAGAAGAGAAGACAAATCCTGAGGTAAAGACTGGAATTACCAGAGGAAATAAATATGTGTGCTGGGGATAAACCAATGTATGTCTCTTTGCCACTATTCCAGAGGGAGGCATGTGCCAAAATAACTTGAGAGTATTTTTCAAAGTATATATGACCCTCTACTTAGAAAGCCTATATATGTTGAGTGTGCAAAACATTAAAAGTGAAAGAGTGGATCAAAGAAAGGGTGATCCCACTTCAAAACAACAACAAAAACCAAAGATCTCTTTTTACTGAGAAGAAATCTTGCTGTTAGGTTACAAAACCAAGACCTGAAATAGTGTTCCCATTGTGTACGCCTTTGTTTAAAAAAACAAAAAAAAACAAAAAACAAAAAAACAGGGTGATGTATGTATGTTTGTGTATGTGTGTTTTACATAAAGAACCACTGCTAAGTTACCCATGTTCCTGTAAATAATCCTTATTAAAGTCACTGCCACCCACACACACAAAACACTCACAAAAGCAGATGGGGATTAGTTTGGAAGAGGAAAGATCAACAGAAGTAGGATGGGCACAATAGAAGGTAATGGTGAATCTGATCAAAATGCCTTGTATTCATGTATGGAAAAGTCATGATGAAACCCATTCTTATAAGAACCACTGAAAGAGGAAAGGAAATTATATACAGGAAGGAAGTAGATGAAGGTGATGGGGGCCAGAAGTATGACTGACAAAAATGGAACCCTCAAACAGCAAAATAATGAGAATGGAATTTCATACCTCTTAAAGTTCTGATCTTTAAACTTTGTAAATGGATTATCTACTTCAAAACAAAAGTTGAATGTTAAAAACAAAAAATGTTGGAAAACAAAAGATAAAAAGAAACAGCAAGTAGAACTGCTTCTTCAAAAACCAGTTAGGCAAGGTTTTTGTTTTTCATTTTTGAAATGGAACTCAGGGAAGGCAAGGATTAGTGCTCAGAGACAGCTGGAAAGAGGTGACCTTTGGCTCCATACCAAAGACTGGCCCTGGGGCCCAGAGAGGAAGATTGTTGCTTAATGACCAATTGGAGCAGTGGCGTTGAAGAAGAACTTCTAACTTGATTAATGGATAAAAAGTAAGCAGCTAACAACTTTTATTGTTGCTCCTCTACACCTCTTAAGAATGATTGCTACCACCGTCCATGGCACTTAACTTCCCAAGGGTGCTTTTAGTCTTGTCACAGTCCTTAGGTGTTTCTTTATTCACACCCTCCCTGTTCTTGTTTCCCTTATTCTTTTTTAAAAATTTAAAATCATGTAAAAAATGTATGTGTATGGGTGTTTTGCCCACATGTATGTATGTGCACTTTCATGCCTGGTACCTGCAGAGGTCAGAAGAGGGCGCTGGATCCCCTGAACCGGAGTTACAGGTAAGCCACCATTATGGACATTAGAAACTGAATCCAGGTCTGGAAGAGCAACAAATGCTCTTAATCACTGAGCCATTTCACCAGGCCCTCTCCCTTATTGTTTAAAATGTCTCCCTAGACTGATTCCTTACGTGGATAACTGTTCTTTTTGACCAGTACTTTGATAGAGTCCAATTTTCCAATTTTAGGACTTAGTCTCTTTATCTAGATCCTCTAGCTTTCCTTTACCCTTCTCCACCTCATTTGTCAATCATGTCCAGGTGTGCAGCGCCTGTCTACTTTTGATACTTTTGAGCAAGAGGATGGATGACTGAGTTCAAGGTTACTGTGGGCTATATAATGAGAACTTTTCTCAAAACAAACAAACAAATGAAGAGCAAAAGAGTCTAAAGTTCTCTATTCTCATCTCTATGGGGTTTTTCTAGGTATTTTTTGAGACAGGGTCTCACTACGTAGCCCTTGTAGGCCTAGAATTCACTATGTAGATCAGGCTGGCCTCCAACTCACAGAGATTAACCTACTGAGGTTAAAGGGGTACACCACCATGCCTGGTTAATCTAGATTTTATTTTGAGCCATTAACTTAATACCAAATTTTTAACAAGCACTCATTATAACTTCTGAACTGGGAGATGAGCACTATTTGTATCTAACCAGCTATGTAAAACTCAATTTTCCGCCAGGTGGTGGTGGCACAGGCTTTTAATCCCAGCACTTGGGAGGCAGAGGCAGGCGGATCTTTGTGAGTTCGAGGCCAGCCTGGTCTATAGAGCAAGATCCAGGACAGGCACCAAAACTACACAGAGAAACCCTGTCGCAAAACAAAAAAGAAACTCAATTTTCCTTTTGATAAAAGATGTTAGAAAAACAAACAAGTAGGGAGACAATTATTAAGTATCATATTTCCTCATACAGCACCAAAAGTGCCATATTAGGAACTCTCTGGGAGCTGGAAGGACAGGAAGAGATAAAAAATGTTGGGAAAGTAAGGGTAGTATTTCATCTGTGGTCACATTTTTGTCCTAAGTCAATGCAAGATGTAGCAAAGGAAAAAATTCCTGAGACTGGAGATTAAATCTGGAGATTCTGGTTCAGATAGCAAAGGAGGCTTTGAAAATGGGCAAAGTCAGTATATCCAGAAATCCATGCTGGAGTTGACTTTATGATAGAATTCAATTCCTTTAAAATTTACTCAATTTGTTTTGGTCAGATTTGGTATGTCATAGTTCTAGATAAGAAACATTCTAGCAACATTGTCAAATCATATCCAAGTAGTTAATGGGACATGATATTGATGGGAAGTTGAGGTGTGTGAAGGGTGGCTGTGGCTCTTTTGTTCTTTCCTTGAAGTCCATGAACCTTTCTCATAGATATAAGGACCCTACCAAGCATGGCTGGCTGTTATCTGAGTCCATTTTCTCAGTCGCAACTTTCTGCCCAGTATGTGCATTTAAATAATAACGAAGTAATAGTCCTCCTGGTCTTACACATAATAAACTGAAAATACCACTTCCATCCTTCTAGACAGTCTTGCCATCCTAGCATCTCGTTCCAGTGGTAGCATGCAGTTTTCTCAGTTCTACTGCTCACATTTTAGGATTATGTCAGAGTGGTTTTGCACCTTGTTAAGTAGCTCTTACCTAGGCTGTTTGGGCAATGTTTCTTTTGGCCATGTTCTTTCTCCTTTTTGTGCTCAACCTCAAAATCCTGATGGGTGCTACTGACCCTGCAATGATTTCATCAGCCTCCTAACTAGAGTCCTTACTTGAGAGCTTGTCTCCTTGCTTCCTCTTGTTGCCTCCCTACACTGAGAATAAAAGTACAGCAGAGAAAAGCATAGCTCTGGGGCTTTTATTCTCTACTCTTGGATCAGCTTGGGACACATTCTACTTGAAACTCTTAAATAATTCCTCTCCCCAGCTAGTAACACTATTTTAAAGACCAGAACCATGAAAAATGGAACAGCAACCTTGGGGCTGCAACTCAGAGGTAGGCTGCATGCTTAGCAATCCAATGATTCTCAGTTCAATCTTCAGCAGAGAAAAGAGGGTAGAGGAAGAAAAAAGAAAACTGAACAGCAATTATATTCCATGTACCCCCTCCCAAAGAGGAAAGTGACTTTTCCACAGTTACTATCACAGGCCATGATGCTGACAGATAATTGCTTCAAGAAATCAATCCTCTGCCTTCCCATTAGGCTTCCTGACTATTGAATCAGAGGCAATCAATGAAAACTCATTTTTGCTTAGTTCCTTTCTGTATCTAGAATCCCTTTTCCCACTCCCATCTCAGGTATTCAGATTTTGCCCAGCATTCAGTACAGGCCCAAGCTCTCTTTGCTTCAGGAAACCACTGACGACTGATTTTTTTTTCACACAAGTCACGTCAGAGTTGAACCCACACACACAAAAAAGTAGAGTAGAGAACTCTCAGATCTGAGAATGACATACTTCCTGCTACATACCACTGTGAAAAATCTCTGTCACCTAAACAATATCTTTAATTTCCTCATCTGCAAACTGAGAATTCTGACCAGTTTGACAGTTATTTGGGGGCATTCTAAAGAATAAGGTAAAAATACTAGACTTTAGTCTTAGTTTTCCTCTCTAAACATATTTTTCTTTTACCTTGTTTTTCCAAAATGACACAAAGCTCTCTGTGGACCTATACCTCTGTCCACATCCCCTCCAGGCTCAGACAGCCCGAAACTGCCTAAAGCCAGATGAATGCAAATATGGACTTGTTTGAGGAGACTCTTGGACACGTACACCACTGAATCAGCGACTCATTGACTACCTCCCACAAGCTACCAGTGCGGAAGTGGACCAGGAAGGTGGGGAAAGCTAGTAAACAGGATTCCAAGGGGTAGGGGGTAGTAACACTCTAGGTTACACAGCTCAAAACTTTAAGATAGGCAACACAGAATCTCCACAGTGTCTAATTTAAAGTCCTAACCTTTCCATCTCTCTGCTCTGCTATCTTAAATGTGGCTCTGCTTTCTGTAGGTAGAGTGACTCTCATACCTCTAAATCCTGTAACTGAATTCTAAGCAGAAAGACTGGAGAAGGAGAGTGAGAAAAAAACAGTGAATGCTGTCCTCTTTCATCAAGAAAACATTAACTTTGTTAACTTTCTCATTTGCTAGAGCTGGGTTATATACAGCTAGCCTAGCTTTAAGGGAGCCAAGGAGATAATTACACTAGGTACGTTGTTGTTTTGAAAGATTGAGATTCTAATAAAAAAGATGAAAAGAATGGATACTAGGTAAGCAACTATCACTATTTGTCACATTAATCTGACAAACCGTTTAGAACACATCACACTGCTGGATGTCAAGCACCAAGGCCCCAGGTTGGAAAGCACCCGCCCCTCACCTGTGCATTCTCTTTGCTTTGTTTGCTCTCTGACATCCACACCAGGTAAATAAACACTTCAGGAGGATCCTTGACCCTACACCTGGCTACCTCCACAGGAGGTCCTGGGTGAAACATTAAGTAAGAATTCATTACGTTTTGTGCAGTTACAGATAAGTTCTTCCCAAATTAGGTCAATAGAATAAAATGCAAAATTAGAAAAAGTTGTTACTTGAAAATACTGTTTAAAACCATTCCCATGGTGCTTGGGGGTTAGAGGCATTGCTTTGTGTGTTTTTTTAAAGAAAGTAAAGGCTGGGCGGTGGTGGCGCACGCCTTTAATCCCAGCACTCGGGAGGCAGAGCCAGGCGGATCTCTGTGAGTTCGAGGCCAGCCTGGTCTCCAGAGAGAGTTCCAGGAAAGGCACAAAGCTACACAGAGACACCCTGTCTCGAAAAAACAAAAACAAACAAACAAAAAAATTAAAGAAAGCAAAAGGTTAAGGATACAATAGCAAATCCCTGGGGGCAATGCCTCCCTTTACATCAAAACTACTTGTAATTCTCTTTAAAAGTTGATTTGGTTTCCTCTCTTGAACCTTTTGAAGTGTATAGTTTATCTTTTTTCTATTGTACTAGAAAATGTTTTAAATAAATGAAAAAATAATGGCTATCCTTACGGCATGCTTACACATGCAGAGCAGGAGCTTTACCTATAATTACCCCCACTACCCCTCGTTTCCCATCCCCATCCCACTGGTGCCCTTCCTCCCTTCCACACAGCTCCCTTTTGCTAGAAAACTTAAATCATACATTTTATAGATAATTATACTATCTTTTCTAATCTCTAGTTCCCTTTTATTCTTTACTGGCTTTTTTCTTTCCTCTTTTGTTATTTCTCTTTCCTCTACCAATTTTGTTTATATGTTTTGTTTCATTTAATGCATATTTGTCATTCATATTAAGTAACTTCTGAAAAGGGTCAGCTTTGTGTAATATATGGATTTGAAAACCCTATTAAAAGGAGAAAGGAAAAGATTTAAGACCATTTCTGAAATTAACCCAGAAGTTCCTTCAGGGAAAGAGTAGAATGAAAACACTTGGATACTATGTTCCGGGAAAGTAAAAAAATTTCCAAGAAATTTCTGGAGAACATAAGGAGGAAAAATAGTGCTGTTGTGATGTTTTTAAGCACAGTTGGTTTTGGTTGTTGTTATCACATCCAGCACACAGGATTTATGGATGGACTTGGAGAATTCACACATAGAAGGAGGCCTAGAGCAGTTTTCATGGGCTTCTTTCCCACAAGGAGTTGGTGCTTCTATCTTCAGAAAGCTGATTACAGAGCCTTGTGAGAACTCACTTAGATGATAGTTCCCAAGAGGAAGAAGTCTTTCCTAAGTCAGACAGCACAGTTTACTTCAAATATGGACAAGGATGGTTGTCTCTAAAGTTGACCATTCTCTGGAATCCTTTTGAAACATTTGATTTATAAAAATAGTCTAAAGAAAGAGCATAAAAGTTTGGGGAAAATTAATTTTTAAAATGCATATAGATCTGGATTTGCAAAACAAAAGTAAAGTGGATGATTGTACCAGTCAAAATTCTGCTAGAGAATATAAAAGAGACTCATTTATATACATACCACATACACCAAGAGACAGTGTGGGTCTGGGAGACATTATGGAGGCTGGCTAGGCAACTCTGATAAAATTTTCTATCTTTAGGGCAGACCATCAGAAAACACTGGCTGAAGGCAAAGCTATTGGGTACATGGTGATGCTGTCATTCGTAGCCAGAATTCTTTGGAAGCCCAATTCTGCTAAGAGCTCCAACATACTGAATTAATATCTAGGATAATCCTCCTTAAAAATCCCTTACTGAACCAGGCAGTGGGGGAGCATGCCTTTAATCCCAGCAGAAGCAGAGGCAGGTGGATCTCTGGTCTACAGAGCAAGTCCCAGGATAGCCAGGGCAACACAGACAAACCCAGTCTCAAAAACAAACAAATAAACAAACAAAAAACCCCTTACTGGTTATGGATTTGAATCATGTCTATAAAACACTTTCACAGGATCCTATCACTTGGGCCTATGGCCTAACTAAGGCTAACTAAGGCCTAACATGTGCTAAGATACAAAATTAACCACTGCAATGAAATTTAGTGCTTCTTTTTAAATCTCATTAGTGATTCCTTTTTTGTGAAAATAAATCATAAGCCCAGAGAGCTGATATTGCCAGTGTGGCTTTAATACATCATTGGTAGTTCACTAGTCACCTGATAAGAGGAAACTATAATAACTAAAACTATCTACTGGGGGTATGGTATTGCTATGTTCCATTAAACTGCTCTCTGTTAACTGGTACAAAAGTTGTTCTTCACTTGAAGTGAATACCTAAAAAGGAAGGATTTCAAGGAATAACTGTGCATTTCTTTCATAAATTATTTTCTCTTGCCACACATGTTAAAAGAGTATTGGGCTGGCTTCATTGGTTCTTTCCACTCTTCTTCCTTGAGATGGAGATTGAGTACTGTAAAATATGCAAATCTACATGCTAGTTGAAAGCACTTTTATTTTGAAGAGTACCTATTGTCCACACTAATGATGTTTTTCTCTGGGCTCATTTACTTATCTGTAAAATGTAAATAATTATTACTATCATGAGGGCTTGGGCAGGATTAGATGAGGAGATTTAAGTCAAATACACAGTAGATACTGTACAAATAACATTTTTGTCACTTTTCATGAATACAGCTTTCATATAAAGTCTTGTGTGTTAAAAGTTCTCTCCAGTTGAGTATAGCACCCTGGAGAAAGAGGCAGGAAGATTATGAGTTGAAGGTCATTTGGGCTACATAGGGAGACCCTGTCCCAAAAACCCAAAAATGGTTGGGACTATAGTCAGTGGTACAGCACATTTCTAGTACATGTAGGGCTGAGTTTTATCAACACACACACACACACACACACACACACACACACACACACACACACCACCACCACCACCAGCAACTGCAGCACAGTACCAAGTGAGATTTCTAGTGTTCATTAATTTATCACATTGACTATAAAACCCTCATTGCAGCCAGACTCAGAAAGACAAATTTTTTTTAATCATAAGCAGAATTTAGGTGCGTGCGTGCGTGCGTGCGTGCATGCGTGCGTGCATGCGTAAGAAAGAGAGTGGGGAAATGAAAGTAGAAGAGGGACTATTGGGGGAAGGAGAAAGTATAAAGTGTAGGAGAGGGAAGTGGAGAACAAGAGAGGGTAATAAAAAAAATAAAGTCAAAGTATTGTATATTTTCTCTCATGCATAATCAAGAGAGCAAGCAAGAAAGAGAAGAAAGGGAGGAAAAAAGAGGTGGGAAGGAGGGAGGGAAAGTGAGTCTGTATGTGTCTGTGTGTAACATGGAAGCAGAAGTGGGACTATATGAGAGGAGAGAAGGGGCCAGTTTGGGAGATGGACAGGGGTAGGTAGTGCAGGCATGAAATGAGTAAGATACAGTGATGTGTGTGTATGAAAATGTCATAATGAAACTCATGACTTTGAATGCTAAATAAAAATGTGAAAAACCATTCTCTTAGGTTTATTTATTAAATGTGTGTACACCTGCCATGATGCACATGCTGAGGTTAGAGGACAACTTTCAAGAGTTGGTTCTCTCCTTCCACCATGTTAGTTCTGGTGATTGAACTCGGGTCATCAGTCTTGGTGGCAGGTGCTTTTAAGCACTGAGCCTCCTAAATTTTTTAAATAAAAATGAAATAAAACAAAATGATACTACCACCACCAGCAAAAGCTTCTTACTGCTGGTTCTTTTCTATTTACTTCTGTGCATATTATGTTAGTTTCTTTATCAGTGACAAAATAGGTCACTTAAGGGATGAAATATTTACTTTGTCTCCTAGTTTCAGAGGTTTCAGTCTATAGCCCCTGGCTCTGTTAACTCTGGACACACAGCAATGAGAGCTTATGTTCTGGGCAAATCACCTCATAGTACAAAGAAGTAAATGCCCCTAGTAACCAACTTCCTTGAGCTAGGTCCCACCTCCTGAAATTTCTAGCACCTCCCAAAACAGTGCCACCAAATGAAGACCAAGCTTTCAAAACATGAGCCCATGGGGGCATTTCATTTTGAAACCATAACACACAAAGGCCATTTTTACACATTATCATTTCAACCTTGAGTGAAGATAAAATTGCTTCTTTAATTGAAGTGTCAACTATTTTCCTATTTTTATCTAAAAATGTTCTTGCAAGTCATGGTAGTAATGTTCTGGACAAGTGTAAGGTGTCACCAGGTTTCACAAGTGTGAAATAATATTTTACTGAGCAGAAAGGAAGCATAACTTAAAGGCTTTTTAAAATCAGACTCATGTGGCTTGTCACACACACAGATTGTTTTGCTTTATTAATTGTTAACTATAAATAGAGGTTCATTTTCCCTGGAGAAAAACAAGAGCTAAATCTACAAACCTCTTCACTCCCCACTCCCCATTGGTAACTATCATTATCACTTTGGCCAGTGTCCTTTCAGACCACTGGTCTATGAATTTACACAGTGCAGTGCACAGGCAGAGGAACCCATGTGGAAAGCAGGTATTTACTTGTCTAAGGAAAATGCTGCCTGCTACTGATTCTTATCTCAGGACAGATTGTGGTGTGATAGTTAAGAAAAATAATAGTAGAAAAAGGATAGGAGATTTTGCCAAGAGCGATCATTTAATTCTCTAGACTTCTTTGGTCTTTTCATTTTGAGTCCCCTGAGCTCATTTATGGCATGTAATACCACCATGGAGTGTATGAAACAGCCTAAGCAGTTTCAAGATCTTGCATTCTGTTTCATCAACTAGTCACTAGTTACTAGTGGTTCACGAAATATAGATAAACAATCCCTTGTGCATGTGAAAGTATCTCCACCAAGATAAACAAAGTTTGCACTCTTTAAAGTGCAAACTGAAGTCATTACCCTTAATGTCAAATTCTGTCTTCCAACTGAAACAGAAAAATCTCTTCATTTACTTATTTAAAATATGAGATTGAGCTAGGTAGCATCCATTTATATAAATCCCAGCAGTCAAGAGGCTAAGACAGGAGGATTGCTGTGAGTTTGAGGTCAGTGTAGGTTACATACTGAATTTCAGGATATTCTAGGCTACAGTGTGAGAATCTTTCAATAAAACAACAAAAAAGAGAGCTGGGGATATAGCTCAGTAGCAGAAAATTTGCCTAGTGTATTCAATCCCTAGTACTACAAAGCTTGCTTTATGTTTCAAACAGGATAGTAGATAATTCTCCTTGCTGTTCCCCTCTACACACAACTCAAATTTCTGAAGAACTATGCAAAGGCTCATCAGAAAGTTCTCTGCAGGGTAGGAAGCAGAAAGCCAACTTGACAGGGACCTTAGGGTTCTAGGGATGGCATTTGGGTGAGCTCCTTGACCTTCCCTTTTATCTTCCACATAGGTCAGAATAGGTACTAAAGAGGCCTGTAACCAAGAACCTGAGTTAGAGCAAAGCAAACCAAAGAAAAACCTGTTCTTTGTGACCAAAGCACTGGAGAAGGAGAAAAATCAAGCCCAGTTGAGAAAAACCTTACTTGACAACACCAGCAGTGCCCTGGTGTCAGCGGGGCCTATGTGGGGTCTAGAGGTTGTCAACTTGCTTTGGTGGCCCTAGACAGCTGGAGGAAAAGCACTCCTCCCTTAAGAGAACACCAGCTGAGATTAAGCAGGAGTCCCAAAGGCACCAGGGAGCTTGGGGAAGTACTTTCCTCCCTGCTGCTGGCTAGCAGCAACAGCCAAGAGCCAGCAGGAGCTCCAATCCTCCAAACACACCAGGCAGCTGGCAGAGGCGTGCTCTGCCCAGCTGGCAGCTTTGGTGGATACCCACCAAGTAGCAAAGACCTCCGCCCCCAGCTACAGGGAAACCAGAGTTAGCATCTTATGTCTGCATCCACGTAGTGGTAGTGGACAGCCCTAGCAGACACTCTCCAACCCCCAAACCCACAGGCACTTGAGGGGACCAAGTGAGGATCAGATCCCTTAGCCCCTACCACAAGGCAGGCTGCTGGGGAGGCGCTTTCCTGTTTATCGTCAGTGGCATCAGCAGAGAGCTCATACAGAGTCAGGACATCTGCTACTTCCCTCCCACCATCGGGCACCAGCGGAGGATGCAGACAGGTGCTCCCCCTCCCCGCCGCTGTTTCCATGCCAGTGGAAACTGAGTGAGAAGTCTGGACTTTCACCCTGTCTGCCAGCAGCAGCTGGTGCCCCACACCCTCCCAATTAGAGTAAAGGAAAGCTCTCAGAGAGCAGGGTACTGCAGAAAGGGATTTTTTAAATCTGTAGGGGAAGCGCCTGAAAGGCACCTGCCTGGTCCAAATGTGATACCTGCCTAGATCACCACACCTGCAGGTCTGGAACTGAACTAGCAGTGTGGCATACTGTGATTCAGGTTTTCATGGTGGCTTCTAATTAACATACAGAGCAGACCAGAATGGCACAGGCAGAGCCCTAAAAATTAAATTGTCATTGGAACCGCAGCCCACAAATTTAGGCCAGGAAACGACAAAAATACACACACCAAGACACAGCATAATGAACCTCTTAAAACCGAGAAAGACAAAGTGTCAGGGCGAACCTCTTGAAAGCAGCTAGAGAGAAAACCATTCATTACCTATAAAGGAACGCTGATTTAAATGATAGCAGATTTCTCATCTAAAACTAGAAAGGCCAGAAGGAAGTGGTACATTTTTCAAACGACAAAAGAAAAAAACTGTCAACTCTTAATTCCATGTTCAGGGAAAATACCCTTCAAGAATGAAAGGGAAATAAAGACATTCTCAGATGACAGAGAAAATTTATAAAAGTTTCACTAGCAGATGTATCATTAATGAATGGCTAAAGGAAGCTCTCCAAACCAAAAGGAAATGATACCGGAAAGAGTCTTGGAACTTTAGAAAGGAAGGAAAACAATGACATACATAACACTCAGAATAAAACTAATATACTACCCCTTTCCTTGTATGTTTTTCTATACAAAAATCAAGCAAAAAATATACAACCTGACAGTAGGGTCAATCTAAAAGACATAAATAAGAAAATTCTATTTCAAAAGCCGAATGATAAAAAGAGCTAGCAAAAAAAAAAAAAAAAAAAAAAAAAAAAAAAAAAAAAAAAACCAAGGTTTTCTAGCCAAGTGTGGTGGCTCACCCCTGTAATCGCAGCACTGAGAAGGCAGAGGCAGGAGGAGTGCTACAGGTTGGAGGTCAGCTATGACTACAAATCATACAAAAATACAGTTTCTACACTATATTAGAACTGGTAAAATGTTGGGAATGATAGCCCATGATACATTACACATATATTTTAATATCTAGAACAAACATTAAGAAAACTATGCAAAATAGAATTCTAAAAATAATTTGGGCAACCCCACAGTAAGGCAAGAAAAGGAAAAGAGGAATGAGAATCAGAAGAAAAAATTCTAAAGCAACAAATAAAATGCTAAATATCAATAATAGTGGTCAAGTTGAGTTTTCTAAATAAATAAATTAAAAGAAATGTACAAAATAAGTTTTAAAAATTGGTATATGCTATCTACAAGAAACCTACTTCAAATATAATAACATAAGTAGAAAAACTAAAAAGGATGTGAAATTATACAAAGGTTAATTCTTAAAAGCAAGAGCAGATATATACTAATATAAGATAAAGTAGAATTCAGAGGAAATAAGATTACCATGGATGAAGAGGTGTATCATATAAAGATAAATGAATCAATTCCCCCAAATGGCACAGAAATCCTAAATATAAGTATACCAATAAACAGCTTTAAAGACATGAAGCAAAGTCTGATTGAACTAAGAAACACACAAATCCATAATTATAGCTGGGGATTTCAATAGCCTCTTCTCAGAAATAGAACTATTATACAGGAAATCAGCAAGACTATGAATCAATAGCACCAGGAAGCCCTAGGTGTTAATTTATAGAGCACT
This sequence comes from Peromyscus maniculatus bairdii, assembly GCF_049852395.1. NCBI lineage: Eukaryota > Metazoa > Chordata > Mammalia > Rodentia > Cricetidae > Peromyscus > Peromyscus maniculatus. Next base: position 124,271,038 of record NC_134875.1, on the reverse strand, counting down.
ATGCCCAACAATAGCATAGTTCAATTTCTTTGAAAATATTCATGAAACATTTACCAATACAGTCCATCTTCTGGGTCATAAAACAAGCATCACTGAATATAAAAGAATTATAGAACATGTTCTCTGACATAATGAAATCAAATTAGAAATCAATAGAGTAGTCAAAAAAATTTCAAACACTTGGAAGCTAGACAATACATATAAAGGTCAAAAAATTTAAGGGGAAAATTTTTTTAAATACAACAAACTGAATGAAAACAAGAATGCAGTATGTTTGTGGAATGTAGCTATGTCAACATGAGAATTTACAGCAGTAAATTTTCACATTAGAAAAAAAGAACTGGGCAGTGGTGGTGCACACCTTTAATCCCAGTACTCGGGAGGGAGAGGCAGGAGGATCTCTGTGAGTTTGAGGCCAGCCTGTCTACAGAGTGAGTTCCAGGACAGCTACAGCAGTACACAGAGAAATCCTCTTAAGAAACTAAAAACAAACAAACAAACAAACAAAACAGAAAGAAAAAAAGAAGAGGTCTCAAATAAATCAGGTAAAATCCTACCTTAAGAGACTATAAGAGCTAGCAAGTTGGCTCAGTGAGTAAAAGTGCTTGCTGCTAACCCTGAGGACTTGAGTTCAATCTCTTAGACCCACATGGTGGAAAAAGAGCTAACTCTGGCAAGCTGTGCTATGACCTCCACATGCAAGCTGTGGCACACGCACGTGTTTTCATGTACGCACAAGCGCGCGCATACACACTAACTAAATAAATATTAAAAAATTACGACCATTAAGCAAAAAGAGCCCATCAATTTGAAAGAGAGCAAGGGAGTGGGGAACATAGGAAGGTTTTGAGGGAGGAAAAGGAAAGGAGAAATGATTTAATTATAATCTCAAAAAAATTAAAAATACTGACCAAGATAAAAAGAGAGAGAAGATAGTCACTAACTTCACAAATTAGACAAAGGATCTTACTATAGCTCTAGTAATGCTGTAAAGGAAATAAAAGAATGTTATGCATATAAATGTGACAACTCAGATGACATAGGAATCTCAACTGATATGAGTATTTACTGCCTATCTAGCCCAATAGCTATTTAAAAATGTATTTGAAATATATTTGTTTTGTTTAGTTTTTTTTTTTGAGACAGGTTTTTGCTGTGGGATGGTCTTTCTGTATGCTGTGAATATGTGTTGCTATGATATAAAGAAGCTGCTCTGGCCTATGGCAAATCAGGTTATAGCCAAGCAGGAAATCCAAGAGAGAGAGACTGGAGGCAGGGGAGACACCAGCCTGCTGCCCAAGGAACAACGTGCCAGCAGACTGGTAATGCCACAGCCACATGGCAACATATAGAAATGGGTTAATTTAAAATGAAAGAGCTAGCTAGCAAGAATTCTTAGCCATAGGCCATACAGTCGATAATTAATATAAGCCTCTGATTATTTTATAAGCAGCTTTGGGACTGTGGGTGAGAGAGATTTGTCCTGACCACTGGCTGGGTGGGGCACAGAAAATCTTTCAACTACAGGGTTTCTCTGTGTATCAGTCCTAGCTGTCCTAGAACTTTCTTTGTAGACCAGGATGGCCTTGAACTCAGAGCCTGTTTCTGCCTGATTGCTGGGATTAAAGGCATTTACCACCACTGTCCAGCCTATTTGAAATGGTAAAGGTCTCTAAAAAGGAAACCTGCAAGGTTTGACTGGATAAATGCTATCAAACATTTAAAGAACACAACCTATTCTAGAATAACAAAGAATAAGGAACGCATTTGTGTCAAGGGTTTTCCAAGTCATTCCCATGCTTGATGATTCAGCACAAGGACTCACGTAATGCTGCAAAGAGTCATGCTCCTGGCTATGATTCTTTACAGCAAAAGAATGTGGAACAAAACTAGCAAAGGGTGAAGTCCAGAGGAAACTAGGTATAAGCTCCCAGTAGAGACCCAAGGGGTGTACTAATTCCTACAGGAACAAGTTGTGACATGTGTGAACTGTTGTCTGCAAGGGAAGCTTGTTAGAAACTCAGTTCCTGAGGCAATATTGGGGGTTGTTCATGTAGGCACTTCCTGCCTAGCACTTAGTTAAAATTCTAGATTCCTAACAGGAAAGCAGATAGGTGTTCACCATAAAGCATATTGTTTAGACAAACAGCTTAGGTACAGTGAGTGTGTTATTTAGTCTGGAAATGGTAGGAACCCTACCCTAAACCAAGTTCCAAATGCCATGCAAGGATTCACTTTGCAACTGAGCCTTGCTAAAACAGTAGTTAGGCTTGCTATGTCAAGTCTTTCTGCAGCAGCCTGGAAATCAGGAGAGTTGAATGTTTGTCCTAGGATACACATTTGTGCAAACAGATTATGCACTGTAAGCCACAAATATCAGTTCTGGAAATGGTAAGGACATTCCTAAAACCAAAGTTTCTAGATTCCCACTAAAGCCCTGTTACTATTTTTTCCCCAAAACTTCCTCTCATTTATGAGACCAGCAGTTTCCTAATACCAAAACTAGATAATGACAGTACCCTTCCCCCTCCAAGATAAAACCTAATCTGACAAGAACTTGGGCACAAAAATCTGCAGCAAAATATTAGTAATACAGAATCTAGAATCCAGAAAGGTATAAAAATAATCTTACTATAGCCAGGAGGGTTTTTTTCCTAACTATATAAGATTGGTTCAACCAAAAGTTTAAACAGTAACAACCCAAACCTACTAGGGACTTGGGAGATGACTCAGCAGATAAAACTGTTTGCTACCAAGCCTGAGGACCTGAGTTTGATCCCTAGGTCCCAAATGATGGATGTAAAAAACTGACTCCTGCAAGTTGTCCTCTGACCTCCATACATATTCCTACCCCTAAAATAAATAAGTGTAATTTAAAAAATATTTGTGTCTGTGTGTGTGTGTCTGTGTGTGTGCATGCACACATGTATAAAGCATGTGCTGGGTACCCCCAGAAGCCAAAAGAGGGTGTTAGATCCTCTGGAGCAGAAGTTACAGGTGTTTGTGAGCCACTGGACATGGGTGCTGGGATTTGACCCCTAGTCTTCTGGAAGCAAACATTTTTAAGTGCTGACCCACAACTCTACCCCTGTAAGATTATCTCTAAAAACATCTACTAGAGGGGTTGGAGAGATGGCTCAGTGGTTAAGAGCACTGGTTACTCTTTCAGAGGAAACCAGGTTCTATTCCCATGGCAGCTCACAAGCAACCATGACTCCAGGCCTAGGCAATCCATCTGTTTTTTGTTTTTTTTCTGGGCTCACAGGTACCAGGCATGTATGTGGTGCAGACAGACAGACACCCAGTCAAAAAATCCATACACATAAAATAAAATGAATAATTAATTAATTTGTGTGGGGTTTTATTGTGTGGGGTTTTATTGTTTTGTTTTGTTTTGTTTTTGTTTTTTTTGTTTTTTTGGGTTTTTTTTTTTTTTGGTTTTTTTGAGACAGGGTTTCTCTGTGTAACAGGCCTGGCTGACTTGGAACTCACTTTGTAGACCAGGCTGGCCTCAAACTCACAGAGATCTGCCTGCCTCTGCCTCCCAAGTACTGGGATTAAAGGCTTGTACCACCCGCACCAGGCTGGGTTTTTTGTTTTTTTGATTGTTTGATTGGTTGGTTTTTGTTTTTTAGACAGGGTCTATGTAGCTCTGATTGTCCTAGAACTCTCTATGTAGACCTGCCTCTCAGGGATCTGCCTGCTTCTGCCCCTGAGTTTTAGGCTTAAAGGCATGCACCCCTATGCCCAGTTTTGAATTTAAAAAAATAGTAGGGCTGGGAAGATGGCTCTGTAGAGAAAGCAGTTACTGTGTAAGCATGAGAACCATAGTTCAGATTCCGGGGACCCATGTAAAGAGCTGGGCAGGCACAGTGGCCCACCTGTGATCCCATCTGAGAAGACATCCCACATTGTGATGCCCTCTCCAGAGCAAGCTGACTACTTAGACTAGCCAAAATTGGCAAGCTCTGGGTTAAGTCAGAGTCCCTGCCTTGGTAAATAAAGTAGAGAACAATCAAATAAGATACTCAATATCAATCTCTGGTCTCCACACATGTATACACGTGCATGTTCACTTCCCATGTATATACCCACGCACATGTAAAAAGGCATACTCACATGTACACCACATACACATATGCAAAATATTTTTTTAAAACTATCAGACAAATGTCAGTAATATACCTTACTCATGGGTAGGAAGATCACAGGTTAGAGGTCACCCTGGGCTACACAGTGAGACTATCTCAAAAACAAAAACAAAACAAACAAACAAAAAAAACCCAACAAAACCACAAACCAATAAAAAGCCCAAATAACAAAACCCCAACATTCAATCAATGTAATCTACCATATCCATCAAGCTAAGGAAGAAAAATTATATGATCATATATTTAACAAAATTCAGCATTAATTTATGGTAAAAAAAAAAAACTTTTCAGCAAACTATGAATAGATGGGTATGTTCGGAACTTGATAAAGAACATCTCCCAAAACTTTGGTAGTAACACATTTACTGGTGAAAGATGTAATGTTTCTCCCTAAGATCTATCCCAACAAAGGTTGTCTACTCTTATCACTCTCATTCAACATAATTCAAATGCTGCCTTCAGTGAAATCAGGCAAGAAAAGGAATAAAAATAATATGATTGGGAAGGAGTTAAAACCATCTCCACTCCTAAACAACACAAGTTTCTTTCTTTCTTTTAAATTACATTTATTCATTTCCGGCCATCAGGCTTGGTAGCAAGTGCCTTTATTCACCGAGCCATCTTACAAGCCCAATAACATAATTTTTTACATAGAAATTTCCAAAGTACCTGCCAAAAGACTCATAAAACCAATAATTGGGTTCAGTGTGCCACAAGATATTAAGATCAACGCACAAACATCAATTGCATTTCTCTGCTATACTGACAGTGAACAATTAGTGTGTGCCTGGAATTTAAAACACATTACCAGTTACAACCATGACAAAGGAAATGAAGTACTTAGGTACACACTTAACATACTGTACATAGGATCTATATGCTATAAAATTCCACAATGCCAATGAAGAAGTCAAAGAAGATTACAACTAAATGGAGAGATGGAAATTATCATGTAAAGGATTAGAAGTTGGGAAGCTGTCAGTTCTTCCCAAACTGATATATAGGTTTGATGCAATTCCTCTAACAATTACATCAAGGTTTTTATAAATACAAATAAATCCATTACAAAATTTACATGAAAAGACAAATTACCAGCCAAGTGTGGTGGCACACACCTTTAATCCCAGTACTCAGGAGGCAGAGGCAGGCAGATCTCAGTGAGTTCAAGGCTGGCCTGGTCTACAAAGTGAGTTCCAGGACAGTCAGAGATACATAGTAAGACTTTGTCTTAAAACCCACAAACAAACAAACAAAAAACAAAGACAAGATAACTTGGATAGTCAGAACAATTTGGAAGAATAAAGTGAGAAGGATTGCTCTATCCACTTGTTCTATAGCTATCACAATTGAGACTAGTATTCACAGGAGAGACACATAGATTAATAGAATACAAAAGAGCCAAGAAATGGCCCCATACAGATGGCCCAATTGATTTTGACAGAGGTATAAAAGCAATTTAATGAAGCAAAGACAGTCATTAGAATCTCTATCTTAGGTCCAAGTTTATAACAAAAATTAATTCAAAGTGAAACACTGACTAAAAACATAAAACTATAACACTTTCTAGAGGAAACAAGAGAGAAGGCAAATGGGACCAGGTGAAGATTTTTTAGACCTGACACCAAAAGCACTATGTATAAGTGCAAAACTCGATAAACTGGCTCTCTTTGAAAATAGTTTGCGAAATCTCATGTTAAACAAATGAAAGATCAGCTGAAGAACGGGAAAACTATTTTCTGATCATATCCATATCTGACAGAGGACTTGTATTCAGAATATATAAATAACTCTCCAAATTTAATAGTAAGAAATAATCCAATTAGAAAATATCCAAAAGACATAAGCAGACACATCACCAAAGAGATGGCAACTAGAGACATGAAGGAAGTCCAGCATCATCGGTCACTAGGGAAAGTCAATTTAAAATGAGCTATCACCACAGAATGGCTAAAACAGAAATAGTGACTATTTCTAACAAATACTAAGAGTAAAGAAACTGATCTTTTATGTATGGCAGTTAGGAAAACAAGATGGTACAGCTAGTCTGAAAAAAATGTTTCTTATAACACTAAGCACACACTTAGCATCTGACCATCCATGGCATAAAAAAATGAAACTGTTTTCACAAAAACCTCTATAAGACTGTTTACAGCACTTTTATTCTTTTTTTAAAAATGTATTACACCTATTTGTGTGTGTGTGTCCTATGTGTGGAGGTCAGAGGACAGTTTTCAAGACTCAGGGGGTTCTTTCTTTTCGACTTTTTGATACCAGGGATCAAAATGAGGTCATCAGACATAGTCGCTAGTGCTTTTACCTACTGAGCCATCTCCATGGCCCAGCAGTTTTATTCTTAACAGGCAAAGTTGGAAACAGTCCAAATGTCCTTCAATGGACGAACTGTTAAACTGTGGTATATCCACACTGTAGATTATCATTCAGCAATAAAAACAGTGATAGATGTTAAAGAAATTATTCTGAGTGAAAAAACCCGACATGTTTCAAAATGTATGATTCCATTTATATAATATGCTTGAAATGACAAAATTATAGGGATGGTGTGGTGAACATGTTAGGAGTTGCCAGGAATTATTTTAGGAAAAGGAGGCGACTGATGATGAAGGATTCCAGGGGGAATCTTTGAGATAGTTGTGTTGGTCACAGAAATCTACACAGGTGATAAAATTGTGTAGACCTTACGTATTCACATTCAGAAATGGATGCTTGTTAAGTTGATGAAATCTGAATGAGCTCTGTGGATTGGACTGGTGTTACTATCTTGCTTTTAATATAGTTATGTAAGATTACTATTGGGAGAAAACTGAGAGGTACTTACAGGGGTTCATGAGACCCCTCTAATATTTTTGCATCTTCCTGTGGAGTTTTATTTTAAAATAAATCAAGTAAAACAGTAAATGTGAAGGACTATGAATATTTTACCATGCATAGATTTACATATAATGAAGTAGAAAGTATGAAAAATAGACAAAATACAAGAGTCCACATTAATGTTATCCTAGTGAAAATGATTACATGAGTTTATTATAATTGTGAATGATGTATTTTCAGTTCTAGAAAGGTAAATAAAAAGTTGCTTGCAAACTTCTATATTTGTCAGAATTCAAAGGGCCAGAACCATTAGTAAATTATATTCACCTATTTTATATATTATTAATATACATAATTTCCCACTTATTCATACAAAGCTAATATCTTCTATAACTGTGATATTGGCTAAACAAAAAAAATCTGCAAAGCAGGCGATCAGGGGCATAGACCAAAGCAAGTATCCATGGGTGAAGTTTTTAAACTCTCCATCCAATCCTCTCTCTCAGGAAAAACTCAGCCCTTGTTTAAAGGCTTTTCCAAATAATTCTGATGGGCCACCTACAATAACCAAGAAAATGACCCCTACTTTTAAGTCAATCAGCCTTTATATTACCAAAATACCTCCACAGCAACACCTGTATGAAGGTCTGAATAACTGGGAGCTGTAAGCTAACTAAATAGATATCAGAATACAGAAAAAGAAGCCTCACACCATAAAGCATGTTTGCTTACAACTGGATAAATGTGTTGTCAATTGTCTCCTTGCGTTTATTATTTTTCCATACTTCAAGCAGAAATGACAGAAATCAATGGTGGTCACCGAGTTTTTATACAAATTGCACTTGTAGAACTTTAGTTGGAGCAGGGGCTTGAAATGCTCCGTCTGGATTGTGATAGAGCAGGAGCCAGTGCACCTCGCCCTTTCTAGCTCCTAACGGGGCTGGGACTCCTCAGGGCAGCAGCGCGCGCAGCAGGAGGGGAGGAGAACCCACCTGAAGCATTGCGCCGCGCGTGCGGGAGCCCGAAGTGGGCGGAGCCTCGAAGCCGGTGGCGTTGGCGACGGCGCCCAGCCCGCCAGAAGAGCGCGCGGCGAGCAGACGGCGGGGAGTCGGTCGGGTAGGGCGAGCGCAGCCGGCGGGGGGGGGGGGGGGGGGAGTGGCGGTGGTGAGGAAGGAAAGGGAAGAGGCGGAGCGTGGGAGCGCACAGTGTCAGGAATACAATAGTGCTCCGCGCCTCCTCGGCCGCCGCCGCCCAGCAGCCTGCCCAGGGCTGAGGCCTGACAGGCCAGGCGGCCAGGGCGGAGGGCGGGAGCAGAGCGCTAGGGGGCGGCCCCCGTGGCTCCTCGGGAGGCCCGGGGCGGGAGGGCGGGGCGAGGAGGAGATTAGGGGGCAGGTGCGAGGGAGGGAAGAGAAGAAAGCGGGCGGCTAGGGGGCGGTTACCACCCTAGCTGGACTCGCCCGGCACGTTGAGGGGGCCCCAGTGTGCGGCAGGAAAGGAGCGGAGCCCGAAGCAGCGCCGAAGGTAGGCGCTCTCGAGGGTAGCTGCAGTAGCAGCAGCGAGGTTGTGGGCGTAGTGCGGCTTTGGCGGCGGGAGTGGCGGCCTCGAGGAGTGGGACGAGGGCGGCGTGGAGCTAGGGGTCCCGGCCTCGCTGCGCTCAGGGGAGCTCCAGCTCCACGAAGCGGTTGCCTCCGGTGTCCCCCGAGAGCTTTGGAGCCGGGAGTGTGTGGGGGCTGAGGTAAAGTGCCCAGTCGCCCCTCTGCTGGTGGCGCGCTGTGCCTGGTGGCCCGAGCTGGGGGCGGGTGGGGGGGGAGCGGACACGGACACGCGAGCTCGGCAGCAGCCTCCGGGAAACCTCAGGAGGCATTGAGCGCCATAACTGTGGCGGCCGTTCCCTTCACAGTCCCCTCCTGGCGCCCCTTCCCGTGCCTGTTCCGTGCTATCAGGGACTCGTGGGGGCCAGACCTCTGGGCTAGAGGGCATGCTCTTTCTACTGCCTGTGGCTGGCTGGTCCTAGCAGCGAGAGGGCGCACCCTGGCTGTTTGAGCCTTGCGGAGCGGGAAGACACCGAGTGTCTGGAGAGGGGAAGACCGGCAGTGTAGGGAGCAACCAGGCACCCCGAGAGGCGAAATGCCAACCTAGCGGGAGCGCGGGCGCTCTGCCGGCCGGTGAACTTTCCTTTCTCCAGTCATTGTTAGGTTGCTGCGAGTGTTCGCAGCCACCAAGCGCCCTGCGGTCCTGGGGGTGGGAAAATCGCCAGGGCTTTGCCAATTACGGGGAGATTTTTCTGCCACCGGGCATGGCACAGTTGTTAACTTTTCTCCAGCTCTCTAGTTCGTTTTATTACCTCCTCTGAGGGGGCCACATTTATTTGTTTAATCCTCCAATCTTTTTCTCCTGCATTTCGGAACAGAACCTTGGCTTTGGTGGAGCCTGGCTTTAAATTACACAGGGCAACCTGTGTTCATTATTTGTCAGGAAGAAAGTGGGGTGGGATGTCGAGTGTCCTTAATGGTGATCACATATCTTAAGAGTTTATCTCTGTGCAGCCCTAGGACATAGGTCGCTTGTAGGGATTTGGCATGAAACTTGTTTGGCTGCTCCATTGGCGTTCTGGGTTGCAAGGAAATCCATGTTCTGAGATGTGTGCAAGGGTCGACCCCCACCCACCTTGTGAGATACACTCATCTCTGAAGCTGAGGACGAGACCCCCACCCTCTACCCTCCTCAGTTTGATTGTATAAGAAATCAAAACCGTGGTGACAGTGTCATAGAGGGAAAGGCGACCTCATTCCCTGCATTGAGTCAGATAAAGATAACTGCTACTCTCCCAACTCTGAAAAATAATGAAAAAAAAGGTAAAAAACTGGTTGCACAACATCGTTGCCTAGTTCATGATAACCAGAATCCACTTTTCCAGACTACTTCTTAAATACCTTGCCTGCAGCCACTTCTTGTCAGCCTGGGGGTTGGAGAATGGGGGTGGGGAGAAGAGCAGAGTCCACTTGAAACAAAGCATTGTGTTTTATTTAGTTTAGTATTTCTGGAACATCTGTAATGGTGGGAACATAGAGCCTGGCCTTTGTACCCTTTGAATAGTGTAGTTCTTACACATTATATGATGACTCTGGATAAATAAAAACAGATTTTTTTCTTTTTTGTTTAACCTTAAGAGTATCCTACTTCGATAATTATCATTTTCTTTTTTATTTAAGGTGAGTTCTGAGTTTAAATGCTTGAATTATTAGAGGATAAACTCTCAGTTCAAGGATTACAGAAGTTGGAAGGTGCTATTCATATTAAGTTGGGGAGCGCCCAGTTCATATTAAGTTCTCAACATCAGGTACCATCATTGCCATTTCTTTCATTTGTGCTCTTCTGTATACTTCTGACACTAGAGAAGAGCTCTTATTCCAATACTGTTGCCTTGAAAGATTTTTTAGCTGGTTAGTTCGGAATAATACAGGTTACAGTGTTCTAATTCCAGAACCCACACTTTATTTCCAATTTTCTGAATCAGACCATGACATTGTGGTATGACTCTTGATCTCAGACAGTTCAAAGTGAAGGAGCCAGGGATGACTTGGAAACAACTTTCAGGCCACTTGTGAACTACTTTCTGGCTTTTAGAGGAGGGCCCCAGGACTATCACAGCTGATGATTCCCAGGCAGTTATCACACCCGAGACATATGAGTTAGTGAAAGCTAAAGTACAAGAATGTTCGAAAACTTACAGGTTTAGTATGGTCATCTACTTTAATAATGCTTGTCTTTTCCCCCTCTTGTGTTCTACCAACCATAACAAATGTTTGTCCTCTAAGCAATACAAAGCTGTCTCTTGTTTATTTACTTTGAGGTCTAGCTGAAACTAATCACATATTTTGGGGGTGGTGAGGAAATCAGGAGACATCAGGTGTTTGTGGAGACGGGACATTAGAGAGCTCTTAGAAGCTTTGATCAGGGATGCAAAGAGGAAGGCTAAAATGAATTTGAATATTATAATAGAACATAATGTACCTACTACCTCTTCATGGAGCTTACAAAAAATAGGAACTGAAGAAGATAGAATTGATATGCTTTCTTATATTAAGATAATCTCTTATCAGGGGATAATTTACTGTGATCTTTGCTTGCCTCACTTTTCTAGATGAGAGGTGGGTGTTGGGTGATATTCATCTGGCACTATCCTAGCCATAATTTTTGGTGTTGAAAATTGAACCTAGAGCCTTGCACATGCTAAGCAAGCATTCTACCACTGAGCTACCTACCACTTACCCTGATACCCTTATAAAATGGGGATATTTGGCTCATCTATAAATTTGAATTGTTCTAGTTATTGTGGCTGAGAAAGATAAAGCATTCTCAGCTTTATAAAGGTTTCCAGGATGGGGAGAATCTAGGATGGATGATTAGATAGGATGATTGAGTAAGAGGGTGCTAGCAGATGATCATTATAGACCAAGTAACTACTGCTTTAAGTTTTCTGTTTTTGTAACTCCCCCATGGTTATTTTTGTGTCCTCTCTGTAGGTCTTTCCATAGACAAGCGAAGCAAGGCTCCTACAATCAAAAGTGCCTCTGTGCTGAGTCTTTGGGAAAAACTTACCTGATCCAATCTGCCAGACTTGGAAAAGGAAAGGTAAAAACTCAAAGTGCTGTTTTTCTGACATGAGGGCATGTCCTTGGAGGTACTGGGGTTCGGGGGGAGTCTGATATGCCCTGAAGAAAAAGGATCTGACAAGGGCTTGAAGTTATACTGGGACTTTGGCCAGTAGGAGGCATCTATGATATCATGAGTACCCTTCAAGCTACAAATTTGTCTGCTCCAACTCAGAAGCCATCACTATGCCCCACTACCAGTAAAGGTCAATTTCTTCTGATACCTGCTAATAAGAGAAAAAAAAAACTAAGCTGGTGTGGGTTTTTTGTTGTTGTTATTTTGAGACAGGGTTTACTGTGTAGCCCAGACTGGCCTTCCAACTCAGGATCCTCCTGCCTCAGCCTCCTGAGCTCTGGGATTACAAGGTGTGGGCTACTGTGTTTGGCTAGAAAGTTGTTTTTGGACTAGCTAACAAGAGAATGTGATATCAGCTTGGCCTATACATCAAACCCTCAGTGTTGAAATCTCCTGGGAAACTTGCTGGTATTATTCTTTTTAGCTTTTGAAAACTTAATTTTGATAAAATATATAATTTTCTGAAATGTTGCAAGATTGGTACAAAGACTCACTATATTTCCTTTATCCAAGGTCACTAGTTATCAGCAGTTTGCTTTCATTTGCTCTTTCTGTTTCTTTTTACAAATCATTTGTGCATAACCATTGGGAGAGTGATACTTGTCAAGGCCATCCTGTCGTGAAGAGTGCCTCAGATGCAACCACTGATATAGCAGAACATTGGTGGTGGGGCAGGGCCCAGAGGTAAAGTCTCCCTGTAGCTACCAGGCATATGTTTGTAAATCAAGTGGAATCTCTGATGCTACATAGAGAAATCATGACCAATTGTAAAAGTATTTAAGACACCCTCTCCCTTTCACTGTTCTTGTGTATTTTCCTATGTCAAATTTTAATACTATGAAAACTTTATGGCCATTAGTATAGTTTCCATTTTATTCATTCAGCAAACATACTGAGTGCTTTCTATTTGCTAGGGGTATAAAAAGAGAAAGATACTCATCCCCTTAAGAGCTTAATGTCCAGTGGAAAGAATTTGAGGAATCTTTTCAACAGTTAGGAGGAGGAATGTTCTGCTGATGGGAACAGAGGCCTGGTTAAGGATCTGAAGAGTAGATATCTGGGAGTCACTTAACTGGATATAACTGTATATATCCATCTTTAAGGCCTTTTGCTCTTAGGTGACAAAGTTCATGAATTAGGGAATCCTTTGAGGTTATACATCCACCACAGGGAGTGGACTCAGGCATACTTGGACTCATATTCTGGCTCTTCCTCTTGATCTTGGCTAGTTTACTTCTCTGTGCCTTGGTTTCTTCATGTGCCAAATCATATCTCTAAGGATGGTAGTGAGAATTTAGTTGAAGTAATATTTGCTCTGTAAACATTTATTTCATCTCCCCTTACCAAAAAAAGATGCTGTATGTTGGGAGTAACATATAAAGTGTTAAGTATTGAGGTAGGAGCCAAGGGGCTATTTCTGGTTTTTTTTTTTTCAACAGATAAATTTCTGATTGATAGTTTTAGGAAAGACAATGGCGATTGATTACCTTATGGAATAATAAAAATAATAGCAACTGATTTGGTAACAGTTTACTTTATGTTTAGCACTGGATAGCTCTCTGAGCAGAGGATATCTCTCAAAGGTATGAATCTTAAAATGGTGAAGCAGAGCCAACTTGCACAAGGTCACACGGCAAGGAAGAGATAGAATTAATTCTTCTGTGACTGAAACCAGTGGAGTATGTTTGGAGCCTCGAGAATGAATAATAATAAATAAGGTAAAAGGTAGAGAGAAGAGATTGCCAGGCAGGGGAAAAAGCAGTTGTTGTGACAGTACTGAGGTGGGAGAATAGAATAAAGGATTCATAGAGGTTTGGCTGGATCTGGGGAAAAAGGTAGGCAGAAGATTGACAGACTTTGTGGAACCTCATTAAGGAGCTTGTGCTTCATTTCAAAGAAAGGCAGAAGCTACTTGAAAGTATTTTATTAAACTTCCTAAACCACGCACACGGGGTGTTGTATATGTGTGTGTACTTCAGAAAAGTATCCAGTGGTACCTAAAAAAGCGTTAAGTCACTTCAACTTTCCACCTTTCATTCCAATAGAGGTGATGTTTCTGTATAAAACCTACACCAAAATGTTGATAGATGACTTTTATTGTCTTTTGTAAATATTGATAAGAAGAGTTGCCATGATACTAAAAGAAGGTACTGCTTAAGAATACTGGTTTAATTAGATTCATATCTCTTGCATTTTAGGCTTCATTAAGGGAAATCAGTTAGCTTTCATTAAGCCCTGTGAAATAGATAAACAATTAGAATTGAGAGGAAAAGTAATTTCTGGAATTCTGAATTTAGCATTACACATGAAACTATGGAGTATAAGGCTTTGGTTTAAATATATCATAATTAAGATACTTCTGTGACTAAATGGAAATTTGTAAATTTTTAACTTTGTGTGTATGCCATCTGTGATGGCACATTTGTGAGACTCTGGAAAGACTGAAACATTTTTTTCTGTAATGTTTTTTCATATTTTCATTCAAGTAGTGGAGGTTTTTATATTTGAAAATGTTTTTATGTACAGCGTAAACCTCACAAGACAAAAGCTGTGCTCGAGTTGCCTTGCCATACATATTGGGTCACAAACATACTCTTAAGTAGCCTGTACTAGTTAGCTTTTAGGGGTAAGAGAAAGTGCTTAGTTAGTGGCTTGATGATTTAGGGTGGCTTTGCATAGACAGCTGCTGTTTGGTCGACTAGTTGTTTAGGTAGGAGGCCCTAAGCTTGGATGGCTCATCACTATGTAGTCTCTTCTAGGTGGCTAGTCTGGACTTATTAACATAGTAATCTCAGAATCTCCAAAGAGAGAAGCAAGTAAAAGCAAGCACCAGCCAGTACATAAATATTGTTTTCAAATTTGCTGTCAAATTTGCTATTGTTCCATTGCTAAATCACAAGAATGCTTTCATGACCAAGTCCAGAGACATTGTGGGAAACCATTCAAAGAGTGGATATAAGGAGCTGTGAACAAATTGGGAACCTTTCCAGCAATAATGTATAAATGGTAGTGAATGGAAAGCCAGAGGGAGGCAGTGTGGTTTTGGAAGTAGATATGCTCACAAATGGTTCAATTATTCTTTGATCTTATACAGCTGTTATCAAAGGAGCTCCTGTGTTTCCTCAATACCCATTCATGTTTTATCACAAAATCCTTGTATATATATATATATATATATATATATATATATATATATATATATATATATATATATATATATATATTGTAGTTAAGCAAAAAGACTTGGGAATCTACCACCATTCGATGAGAGGAACATTGGCAATTTTGCCTGTAGCCCCTCCCCTTTTTCAAATATAATTTTTACCTAAGAGAAGAAACATTTATTTGGGCATTATAATAAAAACAAAGGATTCTTTGTAACTATGTTTTATTTATTCAAATTTTAAAAAATATCCCTGTGGTTGCAGTGAAGAATCCAGTGTCATACTGTGAAGTGATTGGCCAAGATCCACCAGTTTGGTGAATCAGGCTTCCACCTTTGTTCTGGAAGATCTCAAAGGTAACAGTCTTTGCATAACAGTTTTTTTTCAACAGCTTGAAGGCTGAAATTTATTATATAAAAATGTAATGATTCTTGGAAACATGGGAAACTGAGTAAAATGTTCATTTTGTGCATCATAGGGGTGTGTAAAAATTGAGGGATGATATAATCTTAGATTTTTCTTATTTCCTCCTAGGATAAAAATTTATAATTCCTGATATTTAAGTCAGTAACTTGAAAAGAGCCATCCATATTTATAAATATAGCATTTGACTTAGCACTTTATCCAAGAATTTATTCAACAAATACTTACAAGTTAATTGGATTATTGACTATAGTAGAAGATTGATGATATATTGAGTATCAGTCAGGGCTTAGTTATACAAGAGTATTCCACTGTGTATTGTATAATCTATAATGTATACAGTGAGAAAAATCAGGAACCAGTAGAGCAAGTGTTACCATTTATGTAAAACAGAGAGTGAGTTGAGGGCAAGAATATATATATTTTTGCTTATATAGACACAAAATATTTCTGGAGGGCTGTTCAAGCACTGACAGTTTGGTGGCATGCATGATGTGGACTAGTGGTTGAGAGCAAGACTTCATTGCTTAAGTTCTAATTATACATTTTTTTTAAGATTTATTTATTTATTTATTATGTATACAGTCTGCACATATCCCTGCAGGCCAGAAGAGGGCACCAGATCTCATTACAGATGGTTGTGAGCCACCATGTGATTGCTGGGAATTGAACTCAGGACCTTTGGAAAAGCAAGCAGTGCTCTTAACCTCTGAGCCATCTCTCCAGCCCCTAATGTATACATTTTTAATTTTAAGATGTGTTGTTTATTTTCCTATTTCAAAAATTATGTGTTTTTAAAAAGAGAACTGATACATAGTGATAGGAATTATGGACTCCTCCTCAACTTGACTTGATCAGATCATATATATATATATATATATATATATATATATATACACACACACACCTATGTATTAGATAGAGAGATGGATATTCAGGTAAGTTTTTTCCCCTTAGAAATGCTTCTTGATATACTTCTGACTTTTTCTTAAAGTACTGGGGGTTGAGCCTATCCAGGACTTTTCTTGTACAGCATGCATAGTATATCACTGAACTATACCTCCAGCTTTGAATTACATGTGTGTAGACTAGAGGACAACTGATGTGGTAAATATTAGCTTATAGGTCTTTGTTTGAGCATAAGTTTTCAGTTCCTTTTGGATAATTGCATGGAAATGGAATTGCTGATCTTTCTCGGATAGAAGTGGACCAACTGTCCTTCAAAGTGGTTCTGCCAGTTTGTATTCCAATAAGCCATGAAAGTGAAGTATGTGTTGAAGTTCATTTTGCCACATATGGGATGTTTTATTGTACCATTTGTTGAAAAGTCTATCTTTTATTTATTAAATTGCCTTTGCATCTGTGCATCTGTTTCTGAGCTTCTCTGTTCCATGAATTTGTGTGTCTTAACCATTTTTTCCATTAATTACACTCTTTGCAGTGCTGAGGATAGATCTCATTGCTTAAAGCATGCTAGGCAAATGCTCTACCACTGAGCCTCATCCTCAGCCATGATACACTGGTTACCACACTTTCCTGAGTACTATAGTTTTATAGTGAGTCTTGAAATAAGTAATATTAGTACTCTGACAATTTTCTTCTTCAGAATTGTAGTGAAAAGGGAACACTTAACTTGTTCTTGTCTCTCATCAACAATAATACTAGCTGTAGAATTTTGGGTTTGTTTTATAGTATATGTCCTTTTGTGTAGAAAGCAATTTACCTAGCAGGTTTGAGGCTGTTGTCTTAGAAGGCTTGCTTGCAAAATTGGCCCTTGACTGATAGATGGAAAATTGACTTCTTAAACATTTAAAAAAATGAAAATGTCATACCCTACCTTCATTTATTTGCTCTCCAGTGCTTCTTATTTCTTTTGTTAATCCTGGTTTCCCAACTCCCTTAGATAATTTTCTTTAGCTAGTCAGCATTCCAGCATGGAGGGGAAGGGGGGCGGCTCATAAGCTTCCACTTCTACTTGAGGAGCTATTGAGAATGATAGCTGCTAGGAGGAAAATCAGTTTTCTTTAGGAGTATAGTTCCTAATAGATTATCCATGCTTTAGTGGATGGCCCTACACCAGTGCATATATGGACAGCACAAATTGGACAAGTTGAGTTAGTTTTTAAAAAGCATATGAAGTTGGGAGAGAGGTGAAGGTGGATCTTGCAGGAGTTAGAGGGAAGAGTAGGTGGTGAATATGATCAAAATACATTGTATCCATGTCTGAAATTCTCAAAGAATTAATAAAAATTGTTACATTAAAATAAAACATAATTTTAATGAAGAAAAGAATTTCCTTTAACATTTTTAGGATAGGTTAGATGGCAGTAAATTCTGTTTTTGTCTAAGAAAGTTTTCATATTCCAATCACTTTTGAAGGACATTTTGTGTGATATAGAATAATGGTTGGAAGAGATTTTTCCTCTCCTTCAATATATTATTCCACTATTGCATATCATCTAGTTAAGTCTGGTATAATTATCCTTGTGCATATCTAATGTCTGCCTCTATTTACCTCTGGCTTCCTAAAGGTTTTCTTTTTGCCTTTGATTTTAAGCAATTTAAATATGATATGCCTAGATATGGCTTTATATTTTTTCATATTTCTCGTTTAATATTCTCCAAAGTCCTTTTATCTGTAGTTTATGTCATTAATTTCTCAGCCATTATTTTTTCAAATAATTTTACCTATTTTGTTTTTTGTTTGTTTGTTTGTCTAGGATTCCAATCCCAGGTTTGTTACACTGAATGGCTCACAGTTCTTGAATGTTGTGTGTTGTTTTTCTTTTTTTTTTTTTTTTTTCGTTTTTCGAGACAGGGTTTCTCTGTGTAGCTTTGCGCCTTT
This sequence comes from Peromyscus maniculatus bairdii, assembly GCF_049852395.1. NCBI lineage: Eukaryota > Metazoa > Chordata > Mammalia > Rodentia > Cricetidae > Peromyscus > Peromyscus maniculatus. The sequence goes on along the minus strand of NC_134875.1, from coordinate 124,252,895 downwards.
CCTGGAACTCACTTGGTAGCCCAGCCTCGAACTCACAGAGATCCGCCTGCCTCTGCCTCCCGAGTGCTGGGATTAAAGGCATGCGCCACCACCGCCCGGCTGTTTTTCTTTTTTTAATAGTTATTTTTAAACTATAAAAATATATGTCTGCACCACATGTGTGCAGTGCCTGTGAAGGCCAGAAGAAGGTGTCAGGTCCCCTGGAACTGGAATTACAGATGGTTGTGAGCCAGCATGTGGGTTCTCAGAATCCAACCCAGGTCCTCTGCAAGAGCAGCAAATGCTTTGAACCACTGAGCCATAACTCTAGCCCCTACATGCTGGTTCATTTTTTCCCTCCTTTGTCCACTTCTGTTTTAATTTTTAGTGGCCTTTGAACCACTGAGCCATCACTCCAGCCCCTGTGTGCTGGTTCTTTTTTTTTTTTCTCCTTTTTCCCCTTTTGTTTTAATTTTTAGTGGCCTGATCAATAAACATGACCTTCAAACTCATTGATACTCTTCTTGGCTGTATCAAGTCTACTGTTGAGCCCACTGGGTTGCTGTTTTTGTTTTTGTTTTTTTAACTTTTTTCTTTTTAGTATTTCTATTTGCTTTTTTCACCTAGGTTCTATTTCTTTGCTGAAATTATCTGTCTGGACTTGCATATTATCTACTTTATCCATTAGAGGTTTTCTTTCTTAACATGAATCATAATTCTTTTAAATTTGATTTTTGATAGTCTCAACATCTGTACTATTGTGTTTCGACCCAGTAACTGCTTTGTAACTTGGGGTATTTTCTTACCTTTTGATACACCTCATGAACATCCTGAAAGCTGCACATGGGCAAGAGATTCTGATAAATTTTTAGTAGTTAGAAAGCTCTGGTGCCTTTTCCTAGGCCTTTAGTGACGAGTTGGCCTGGTCAATGTTTTTGTTGGCCTGAGCGTGTGAAGATGGGAGGCAGGGTAAGGGCACCAGTGATTTCCTATTCTAGTGATACCATTTTTTAGTGTTTATTTTATATGGATGAGTACTTTGCCTGCAAGTATGTAGTGTACTATCTTGTGTGCCTGGTGCTCATAGAGGTTGAATTCCCTCAAACTGGAGTTGCACATGGTTGTGAGCCACCATTGTGGGTCCTGGAAAACTGAACTTGGGTCCTTTGTAAGAGCAGCAAGTGCTTTTTACTGCTGAGTCATCTTTCTAGCTCCCATGATAACTTCATTTTTACTATTCTTGGTTTTGGGTTGTCCGTTGTGATGCTTTCTAAATGTAGGGGGTTTTTTTGTTTTTTATTTTATTTTTTTTTATTTTTTATAGCTTTTCCAATTGTATTGCACTGTTATCAGGTAGGCAGTATGTCAGGTGTGGTTGGTTGAGGAGAAGGTGTTCTGATTATCTGATTGGTCAGTTACTAGAACCTGGGTCTTGAGTGTGTCCTAGCAAGGTTTCCTGTTCATTCTTCTTGTGTAGGGCTTCTTTCTCTTCCCTCCTACCCCTTACCATACCCCATTTGGTATACTAATGTCTTCCTCCCTGAGGATTTATCCCTTTATTCTATACTAAAGATGAGAGAAGGTGATCTTGGTGAGTTTCACAGTGGACTGTTGTAGTCATCCAGCCAGCCAAGTAGCACTATGGGAGCTTTCTCTTAGATTTTTCTTGGTCTTCACCATTAGAGCCTGGTGGGATTCTTGCAGGAAAAGCTTTTTTAAAGGGTAGAAATTAATCTATGGAACACAGAAGCTTCACACTATGGCTAACCATAGAATTTCTGGTTCAAAATTCCTACAGGCTTATGTGCCCAAACCAGTGTCTCTCTGCAGGTCCCTGGTCTTTTTGGATATGAGGGTAGTAGTTTGTCCTACAACTTCACTTCTCTGCCAGATCACCCTTCAGTTGGCAAGCTTTTTTGTCTTAAGAGTAGGATGATGGCCTCTGAAAGCTTTACATATCTGAGCTGAAATGTGATCCCTGTAGTAAGTTGCCTAATACAAGGCATCACATATCTAGAAAGCCAATACATATCTCTTTCTTTATATCTCTTTTACTTAACCCATTGAATTTTATGATTAGGGAGCATGGAGTAATTCATTGTTGCTTGGATTCTGCCTATTTTAGGCTTTAAAAACCTCTGTACCACTAGCAGGATGCTATCTGTCTGCTTTCTTTCAAAATTCTATGCATTCCTTGTAATTATTGAGCATATCTTTAACAACTTAGTAATTGTTTAATTAGAAATTAGAGCAAGATTTAGTCTATCTAGATTAGATTTTGTTAATGACCATGTGTTTGTCACTTTCCTCCACGTTGCCAGAGCAAGTCAGTTTAGCAAATGTTGGTTGGTTGCACATTGTGTTATGAATAAGACATTAGATTTTGAGTCTAATACAGGCCTGTCCTGGTAGAGTAATAGGTCTCCAAAGACGATAAAAATTCTGTGATGGGAAGGATATTGTAATTTCTAAAATGTATACATTCTAATCTATTTTAATATTAAATCCTATTGTTAGTGGTAGGTAGAGTTCTAGTAAATGCATATAGAAAACAGGAAGTACAACAATTAGTACTAACCAAAAAGATGACATGATATCTTTAAAAATTATAAAGCTAAATGGAAATTCTGGGGGTTGTATGAATTTCTATGGATTTTAACATGTATACTTTCATATAACCACCACCTCGATCTAAGTACAGAAGGCTTCCTTTACCCCAGAATAGTATTTTATGCTAGCTTCTTAATCACAGGACCTTCCTACTTTAATATCTGGATGCCATTAATTTGTATTCCATCATTATAATTTTGTCGTTTTAACATAAAATGAATGTCATCTTGTGAATCTTGTGTTTTTCACTCAGCATAATACTTTTGAGAACTCACATCATTCAAGTTGTTATGTTAATATTTTGTTTCCTTTATATTTGCCGCATAGAGTAGTCCATGGTACAGGTATATCACAATTTTTTTAGTCGTTCCACCTGGAAGGTTAGATGAATTACTTTTGAGTTTTGGTGATTATGAGTAGAGCTGCTGTAAAAATTCACAAGCAAGTATTTGTGTGCATGTAAGTTTGTATTTTATTTATGGGAATGAAATTGTTAGAATTATACTATAATTCACAATAACTAGTTAACTAGAATTTGAATGATGAAATAGAATGGCAGAAACTCATGTTTGGATCCTGCTTTTTTTTTTTTCACTGTTAGCTGTACAACCTTGAATGAATTTAATTTCTCTGTGTCTCTTAGTTGTTAAATGAATAATATGTAGGATTATTGTGTGAAATAAATAGCATATTAAGGATAAAAGACTGAACAATATTAGTACACTGAGTACATTATTATGCTTAATAGAATTGTTTCTTGTCAGAAACATTTGTCTGATTAGTTGAAGCAAGCATAACTAATCTGTGGTATTCTTGCTAGTTATATCTTCAAAATGTGTAAAAAAAATTGAAAAACTTCCATAGTAAATATGGATGCATGAGAGGTCTGTGTAACAGCCTGAGGTTGAATCAAATGGCAAGTTTTGGTGGTTTGATTTATATTCTCAACATGGAAGAATCATGTTCACCAAAAATTGAGTGTATTGCCATATTTTATACAAGAAGCTATGAAAATAGCTCAGAATTAACTACTGTCATACTGTCTATACAGGAAATCCTAGGTAAAGCATTCATCGAGTGTATAAACTTGAGTACCTCACCTCCCCAGAAAATAAGCCATTTAGAAATTATTAAACTTTTTTTTTTTCGAGACAGGGTTTCTCTGTGTAGCTTTGTGCCTTTCCTGGAACTCACTTGGTAGCCCAGGCTGTTCTTGAACTCACAGAGATCCACCTGGCTCTGCCTCCCGAGTGCTGGGATTAAAGGCGTGCGCCACCACCACCCGGCATAACTTTTTCTTAATATAAACCCAAGGCCTTAAGTGTGCTAAACACATTTTCTACTGCTGAGCTATATCCACAAATCTTTTAATTTTTCAAAATACTGTTGGCACCGACAAAGCCTGTCTTCTCAGAGTCCTCACAACATGATTGAAACATCTACAATTTCTCAAGTGTTACATTAAAAAACATATTTACAGGCAAACTCTTCACTTTTGAGGGACATTGAAAAAAATTAAAAAATTTTCATGCCCACTCAAATATCTCCCTAAAATATTGTATCATTAGAATATACAACAGAAATCACTACCCTTCTCCCCATGACTTCTGTGTAGTATGGCCTGGCTCAGTCTGAATAGCACCAAGGACAAAGCAGATGCATCTCTCCTGGAGAATTTTCTCCACCTGTTAATTCACCAAGCAATGGCTATAATTCAGTATATGGAACAAGGAACATAAATATTTTTTTTCTTGTCTGTTCAGTTTTGTAGAAACTTCAACTACAAATACTTCTTTCCTGCTTCATATTTTAGAACTAGTTGAAATAAGTCTCAAATAGTCCTTCATAGGTGTCACCTCTGAACTGTTTTTTTTTGTCTCTTCTCTGCATTACCAGTAATCCAATTCTCATTTTCATATTCACATACCCTGAACCTTTCCTCACAGCTGAAATACCCTTCTTTTGTTGCCCTGCCAATCTTATTTTCCAAATACTATGTCAGCAAAAGACCTCCCATTACACACTGCCTGAGATTCATTCCACTCTCCTAGGTACCATCCTTTAATCGATGTTCAGACTTCTGTTAAATTTTATTTTTTCTATTCACTATGGCACATAAATGTCATACTTCCTTATCCTTAACTAATTTAGATATGTATTACTTGCAGGCATACAACTAAAATGCTATTTGAAGATTATGAGACTTAAGTTTTTTATATATTATTTCTCAAAAATATGGAGGAAAATTGCTGCTTCCTATTTAATTAATAACCAAACTGAATGTATGCATGTGCATCATGTGAATGCAGTACCCACAGAGGCCAGAATAGGGTATTGAATCCCCTGGAACTGAAGTTATAGGTGGTTGTGAAGTGCTCCTGTGGATGCTGGGCACTGAATCCAGGTCCTCTTCAAAAGCCATCTCTCCAGCACTTGTCTTTTGTGTGTAGGCATGGTTGAGACAGGGTCTCACTATGTAACCCTGGCTTTCCTGGAGCTCATTATGCAGACCAACCTTGCCTGCTTCTGTCTCCTAAGTGTTAGGATTAGTGCTGGAATTCTTGTCCATTGTGTAATTGGTTATTTGGGTATCTTTTAAATATAGATAGATTTAGTAAACATCTGTATCCTACTTGTTTCACATGAAACATTTCTTATGTGGATATGATAGTACATGCCTATAATACCAGCATTCAGGAGACTGAATGTGAGTTTGAAACAAGCTTAGTCTCTTTATAGCGAGACTGTCTCACTCATAAGAGGACAAGGGAGAGAAGAAGGACTCAGTAATACTTACTACCTGTGTGCTGCATAGTAAGACTCTCTTAGAGGAGGAGTTAACCTCTTATAATTAGAGGTAGATCCTTGCATGTTTGTGTATATATCCATGTCAGGAGTCTAAATTCAGCTAGCACTGGGATAACTAACTTAAATCTTCAATTTTTTTATACTACTAAATAAATGAACCTGTAAAAACTGTTCTTCTGTTCTTTAGCCCCTTTAGGTAAGTATCTGCTTTTTAGGGAAACTCTCTAAGCCCCTTTCTTGACATGTTTCAATGCCATCCTCCCAGGTCCAACTTCTCTACCTATTTTATCTAAGTTTGTATTTATTAGTGTCTAAGCACAAGTTATTCTTCTGTAGTGCCTTTGTCTAGAATGCTTCCTATTTCTGTGGGTTTGTTCCATCCTGGATGTACTCCAGATCTCATCTTTTTCACCTCAGTGGTTCTTCCCACCTCTGAAGCTGGAACTAAATGTGCTTAATACTCATGACTAACATGACACAGTATGATAGAATATTTAATGGATGCACTGTCTTTTCATCTGTGTAGCACACCCTTTTGCAGTGTGACTTTGCAATAGCTCCTGTCAAAAGATGGAATCTGTTTACCTACTCCTTCATTGTGGCATATCTTTGACTTGCTTTGTCTGATACACTATAGTATAAGCTAATTGTAGGAAATTTAACCTAGGTTTGAAGAAGTCTTGTAACTTCTTTCTTGTTCCATGGAAATCTTGATGCATAATGTGAAGCTCCAGTTAGCTTGCTGCAGGAAGAAATAAGATAAGGAGAAAGACCCAGTTAATAGGCAACTAGGTAAGAAGGAGGCCATCTTAGACAGTTCAGTCCCAACCAGTTTGCTACTGTAACTGCATGAGAGGCCCTAGAAAAGGTTAGAAAAACCATCTAGCTGATTGTAGCCCAAATTGCTACCCTATGGGATTGTGAGCCAATAAAATGAGACTTATTTTGACCACTAAAGTTTTATATGATTGTTACAATAAATAACTGAAAGGGCACAGTTTGTAGTACTGTATCCCCTAAAAGTCTTAAAGGGCATGCCTATGGAAGGTTTTCAGTAAAAGATTGTTGTGAATCACTGTCTTTGTTTCACTTCAAGCTTCTCAGTCTTGTGATTCTCCCTGGCTCTCACAACAATCTAAAGTTTGGCCTTGACATATTCTTCCAGAATAACACCTGTACTTTGCTCCACTGGGTCAGTGTCTATATATTTGCCCAAATCATAGATAGCCTCATGACAGTTTATTCTTTACATCAGCTTCATGTTGCATCCTTTCTACTTACCCTTGTTTACTAATCCTTTTGAGTCAATCCATTGAATACCTCAGTGCTATAAAGCTGTTTCCAGGCTTCCCAAACCTCTGTCATCACCCTGAATGCTCAATATCTGAATCACATGTGTTCAAAGTTACTACAGTCCTTAAAGATTGGAATAATCTTTCCAGTTATGAAGTAGGAAAGCAAAGCTCAGGTAAGAAATCATCATTGGTAATTGCTTATTCAATGTCATATCATAGTAGTATCAAGACTAGAATTCACATCTCACACAAATTATTACTTAGTGGATTATCTGTTTCTTTCCATTATCTGGTTCATGTATATGAAACAAATTGTATTGGAAGTTTGGTGAGCATAATAACTGTTTACTTCTGCCTTTTCCCACTCCCCTTATTGCAACTAATCATTAGCTATTAGATGCATCAATTGTTAAAGAATAGTTGTTGATTAATTGACATTTTAAAGTCAACTATGCTCAGAACTGTTCTATATCTTGTTTGTAGTGATTATAACTGTGCATTTGTCAAAACTCAAACTGTACATTAAAAAGGATATTTTTTTTCCTTTTATTTTATTTTACAATACCATTCAGTTCTACATATCAGCCATGGATTCCCTTGTTCTCCCCCCTCCTGCCCCCCTCTTCTTCCCCCCAGCCCACCCCCCATTCCCACCTCCTCCAGGGCAAAGCCTCCCCCGAGGACTGAGATCAACCTGGTAGACTCAGTCCAGGCAGGTCCAGTCCCCTCCTCCCAGACTGAGCCAAGCGTCCCTGCATAAGCCCCAGGTTTCAAACAGCCAACTCATGCATTGAGCACAGGACCCGGTACCATTGCCTGGATGCCTCCCAAACAGATGAAGCCAATCAACTGTCTCACCTATTCAGAGGGCCTGATCCAGTTGGGGGCCCCTCAGCCATTGGTTCATAGTTCATGTGTTTGCATTCCTTTGGCTATTTGTCCCTGTGCTTTGTCCAACCTTGGTTTCAACAATTCTCACTCATATAAACCCTCCTCTTTCTTGCTAATTAGACTCCCGGAGCTCCACCCGGGGCCTAGCCATGGAACTCTGCATCCAGATCCCTCAGTCGTTGGATGGGGTTTCTGGCATGACAGTTAGGGTATTTGGCCATCCCATCACCAGAGTAGGTCACATGAACAACCTGGACATGAGTGGGAGTAATGAAGGGTGAGGGTCAAGGGAAAGAGAGCCTGTGGGAGCGGGAGATCCCAGCTGGATCAAGAACAGAGAGGGAGAGCAAGGAATAGGAGACCATGGTAAATGAAGACCACATGAGAAAAGGAAGAAACAAAGTGCTAGAGAGGCCCAAAGAAATCCATAAAAATACCCCCACAATAGACTGCTGGCAATGGTCAAGAGACAGCCAGAAAAAGGATGTATTATAGTGTATGTAATTTTTAATTAAGTTATAGTTCAAAGAAATTGTGCAAACATCCATTTATTTGACTAAATATGGCAAAATGTATAAGTAACATGTTATTACATGAAATTAAATTTGGCCCTTTAAAAATAAACATGCACATACAGTAGGTGTTCAGTAATGTCGTTTTCCTTTTTTCTTGTACTAGTTTCCTTCTTGGCGCACAAATGTTTTGTGATTATTCTCCTTTAGATATTTAACAGGTGACTTTTAAGATCTTAATGATTATCTTAGGGTAAATGTTCATGTGTACTTGCACATATACAAGAAAAGTACACATACACATCCATAAAAATGTCTAAGTATGCTATGGAACAGTAAATATGCATAAGCATAACCACATTATTCTAAAAGGTATTCCCCTAGGACCAGAATTTTATTTTCAGAAGCTTAGACTCAGGTATAAAATAAACCATTCTTCCTTTATTAACAGAAATTATTTAAAGCAAAACAAAATGATAAGTGGATGGCTTAATTTTCCTAAGGATATTTTCATACAATTATAATATAGGGGAGTAGACTTCTAAAAATTATTATATTTATTTATTTGTGCATATGCACATACACTTGTGTATACATACACATGTGCATGCACGTGCCACTATGCACATGTGGAAGTCAGAGGACAAGTTGTGGGAAGTGATACTCTCCTTCCACTATGTTGGTCCTGTGAATTGAAGTCAGACTTGGAGATAAGTAAGTGCCTTTACCTGCTGAGCCATCTTGCTGGTGTGGGAATAAATTTTCAGTTGATTGATTGCTATAATTTCCCCTCCCTCCTCTCCTCCCAGTGTCTGTCTCCCCCTCCTCGTTCCTCCTGTTCCCATCCTCCAATCCAGTACTCCTCTGTTCTGTTCAGGGAAGGGCAGGTTTCCTTAGGATATCAACAAAACATGGCATATCAAATTGTAGTAAAACTAAGCACCTCTCCATGTATTAAGGCTGGGCAAGGTGACCCAGTATGAGGAGTAAGATCCCAAAAGCCAGCAAGAGTGAGAAATAGCCCCTGCTCCCACTGTTAGGAGTCCCATAAGAGGAACAAGCTACATAACTGTAACATATAAGCAGAGGGCCTAGGTCAGTCTCATGCAGGCTCCCTGGTTGTTGGTTCAGTCTCCATAAGCCCCTATGATCCCAGGTTACTTGATTCTGTGGGTTTTCTTGTGATGTCCTTGATCCCTCTGGCTCCTACAATCCTTACTCTTCCCCTTCTGCAGGATTCCCTGAACTCTGCCTAATGTTTACCTTTGGGTCTGTATCTGTTTCCATCCATTGCTGGATGAAACCTCTCTGATGACAATTGGGCTAGGCATCAATCTATGAGTATAGCAGAATGTCATTAGACATCATTACATTGACATTTTTCTTCTCCAGTCATGTTTGGTTCTATCCTAGGTCTCTGGGCTATCCAGCTCTGGGTCCTGGAGCTCCAGGCAGTGTCAGGGATGGGCTGAGTCTCTTGGCATGGGTTTTAGACTAGACTAGTCATTGGTTGGCCAGGGAGTAGATTTTTTAAGTCATGTTAACTTACAGATTTTAGTCTGGTAGAGAAACAGAAGATACTGTTTGGTAGAATCAATCCCAGAGGCTTCAGGTTAACTTTCTTTAGGTTATAACCATTTTATATCTGTTTTAGCAGTCTTATTCTAGCATTCTTATTTTCAGTGCCTGTATATACCAAGACTCAAATACTCTTTTAATCTTCTTTGTATCCTGTCAATTCTCTTACTAAGCTAGATGAGTATTTGATCTGTGTTTGGTATTTGCATGTGACTTGTGTTTTTAACCTTGAAGGTTATATTTTTATATCCAGATATCCTTCAGCATTGCCTGTAGATTATTCTCCATCTCACACCAAGTCTCTTTACTGTACCTTGGAATGGGGATGTTTGTTTTGAGACAGGGGCTTCCTGTATAGGTCAGAATTTCAGGGTCTGTACCAATTTGCCCATCTGAGTTGCTAATTTTGATTTTACACTAGCTCCTTGAAATACTTTTTGATTATGCTTGTACCTAATGAGGATTTCACAGAAAGAAGATTGGATACCCTTTCAGCAGGTACTTAGTAATACTACAGAAAGACTTTCTGTAACTACTCTCATAAAAAAGGAAAGAGATGTTTATTTCTATCAATTTCCTGTTTCTGTATTTGGAGAAAATGCATTAAGAATTCTTTGTTTTAGGAGATCCAGAGAAGAAAGACCCACATGGTACCATTCTTTCCTGTCAAGCAATATTTCTGTAATTTATTTTTGCTAGTAATGGTCATAAAATAACTATACGGTAGTGATAAAAATTGTTAAGCTATCTGCTATCTTAAAAATCTGATAGCTTTGGCAAAATAAACTGCAGCTTATGATAAAACCCCCTTTTTCCTAACAGGCTTATTTTAACATTTTCCTTTTCACAGTACTGGGGATATAATCAAATCAATAAATTCCACAAATGCCCAGTGTTCTTGGGTACTATGTTCCCCATTTCTCCCAACTTATAATGCAAGCAGGCTTCCCTAGTACTCAGTGTCACTAATTTGCAGCTATAGGAATGCAAGAAAAGATCAGAGCCTGAACTGAAAGTTGAAGTCTGCCCTGTTAGTACCTGAAGGACTCAAAAAATAGAATCAAGAAAAGGAGTGGAGTCTTTCATATTAATTAAAACCTTTATCTGCTAGACTGTTCGATATTTTTGAGAAAGTCTCACTGTGTAGCCCAGGCTGACATCTAACTCAGCCTCTTCCTGTCTCAGTCTCCCAAATGCTAGGAACACAAGTATTCATCACCATCTCAAGCTTAAAACTACTAATAATGTTAAAGAATTGAACCATCAGGAGAAAAAATAGCAGGTTAAAGTATGTTTCTCTATCTCAACTATTTACAAATATTCTGAATTAGATTAACAGATGTACTAGCTAGTTTTATGTAAACTTGACACAAGCTAAGGTCATTTTGCTTTTTTTGTTTTTTTGAGACAGGGTTTCTCTGTGTAGTTTTGTGCCTTTCCTGGAACTTACTCTGTAGCCCAGGCTGGCCTTGAACTCACTGAGATCCCACCTGGCTCTACCTCCTGAGTGCTAGGATTCAAGGTGTGCACCACCACCATCCAGCTAAAGTCATTTTAGAAAAGAGGACCTCAGTTAAGAATATGTTCCCACTAGACTGGCCTATGGGTAAGCTTGTGGTACATAGTCTTGATTTATGATTGATGTAGGAGGGCCCTGCTCACTGTGGGTGGTGCCACCCCTGGGTCCTGGGTTCTATAAAATAGCAAGCTGAACAAGCCCTGAGGAGCAAGCCACTAGCAGTACTCTCCAGTGACCTTTGTATTAGTCCTGCCACCAGGTTTCTGCCTGGTTTGAATTCCCTTGGCTTCCCTCCCCAAGCTGCTTTATGTCATGAGATTTTTAATCACAGCAATACAAACCCAAAGAAAGACAACATTATTAAAAAAAAGAATAAAATAAATATCTTAAAGTAAAAATTTAAACTCAACTGCAGGCTATCCATTCTGGTGCCCTCTTGGACGTGTCTTCAATAAACTGTTCTTCCTAAAAGAATCAAATTCATACAAAAAGAACAAAGTGTGAATTTTATGACTACTACTATTATTTTATGTGTAAGGTTGTTTTGCTTGCATGTATGTCTGTGCACCACATGTGTGCAGTACCTGCAGCGGCGTAGAGAGTATCATTCCCCTAGAACTGGAGTTAAGGATGGTTGTGAACTGTCCTATGTGGGTGCTGGAAATCAAACCTGGGTCCTCTTAACTGCTGAGCCATCTCTCCAGCCCCAAACTACTAACATTCTATATGGCATAGTCATCCATTTTAAAAGTATGAACCAAAATTCTAAAACATCAGAGTGAAGGAGGACATAGATGATTGACAATATGAGACAGGAGTAGAAGAAAAACTCAGCCTGCTTTCTTCCCTGGTGATTATTTAAAACATATTTTAGCCGGGCGGTGGTGGCGCACGCCTTTAATCCCAGCACTCGGGAGGCAGAGGCAGGCGAATCTCTGTGAGTTCGAGGCCAGCCTGGGCTACCAAGTGAGTCCTAGGAAAGGCGCAAAGCTACACAGAGAAACCCTGCCTTGAAAAACCAAAAAAAAAAAAAAAAAAAAACATATTTTAACAAAAACATTTAAAATCTATTTTTTGTCTTTTTTGTTTTTGTTTTGTTTATTTGGGTTTTTCAAGCCAGGGCTTCTCTGTGTAGCCCCTGGCTGTCCTGGAAACTCTCTCTGTAAACCAGGCTGGCCTCAAACTCACAGAGATCTGCCTGCCACTGCCTCCTAAGTGCTGGGAATATGTTATCAACACCCGACAAAACTACTGTTTTATATTGTGATTTTGAAAAAAACAAAACAAAACAACTAATCAATTGGGCCAACTTCTGCCTCAGAATGTAGGTAGCTATGAAGAATGTTACTCCAGTCTTTCCAATTTATACAAGGTTGGGCTAATTTTAAATTTGTCACTTTGATCACCAGGGAATTTTAGTCATATATATTAGAAATACTTGTTCAAGTATTTTGCCTGTTTTTTAAATGGAGTTACTTATTCTTTTCTCATTGAGTAAAAGTTTTGGGGTTTGCTGGGGATGTAGCTCAGTGACAGAATACTTGCCTATTATATCCATGGAGGCCCTGGATTCAAAATCCAATTTAAAAAAATCTAAATTACTACAAGGTTTTGAGTTACTCCATCCCCCCTGTGTTGGTAACATGGCTTTTCATTGATTTAACAGTGTTTATTAAGCATAATTTTAATTTAGTGGTAGGGGTGGGGTGAGACAGCATCTTGTTATACAGCCTAAGTTGGTCTCATAGTCATAATCCTGCCTCATCTTCCTGGTCTGGAATTATCACACATCCCCACACTTGGCTAAGATTTTTAATTTTAACAAAGTCCAATTTTTCATGTATCACTTTTAAAAAGGCTTTTGTATTATACTCAAATGTTAGAATACCTTTTAAATTCTGAGTTGTGAGGACTCTGTACTGTATTCTAAAATTTTAGTTTTCCATTTATATTTAGATTTATCTTGTGTTTTATGTAATGTCAGGTTTAGGTGAAAGTCTGTTTTGTACATGTAGATGTCTTTGAATTGTTACTTTCTCTTTGTGGAAAATGAGTGGCCTCTGTTTATGTGGGTCAGTCTCTGGATTTTTCTCTTGTGTTCCATTGATCTATGTTTTTATCTCTTTGCTAGTTCCCCCATATTGATTATTGTAGGTGTAGTAAGTCATAAACTTAATTAATGTGATTCCTCCAATTCATTTTTGTTTTGTTCTTTAAGGCTATGTGGTCCTGGCTGGCCTGGAACTAGCTGTGTAAACTAGGCTGGCCTTTAATTCATAAGAGAACCACCTGCCTTTTCCTCCTGAATGCTGGGTTAAAGGTGTGTGCCACCCACACCCAGCTGATGTCTCTAATTCTTTTTTTATGATTATTTTAGTTCTTATTCTTAATAAATTTTATAATCAGCTTATTTATAAATCTACAGAACTGTTGGAATGCTTGTTGGAACTGAGTTAAATTTAATAAATTTGGACAGAATCAAAATCTTTAATATGTTGAGTCTTAAATACACGGTATGTTACTCCATTTGCTTAGATACTCTTTGTTTTGTATTTTCTGCATAAAAATCTCATAAATCATTGTTAGATTTATACATAAGTGTTTTGTTTCTTTGAAGATACTGAATGATGTTAATTAAAAACAAAAGTTCAATTTCTGATTATTTGTTGCAAGTATATGTAAATATGCTTTATATTTGTGCCATCTTTATGTCTCTATACATTGTTAAGCTATTAGTTATAGGAGATTTTTTTTTAAAACACTCCCTGAGATGTTTTTCAAAGCAATCAACAAAATAATGATATTAAGTCCCAGTAGTACAGGTCTATACTTCCAGCTACTCAGAAGGCTGATAAGGAAAATCATAAATTCACTACAGAGTGAGTTCATGGCCAACCTAGGGAATTCTCTTTCAACATAAAAGGTTAAAACAGGGCTGAATATGTATCTTAGTAGTAGAGTACTTGCCTAGCATTAACTGGGGTCCTAAATTCAGTTTCCAGTACTGAAACGAAAAAAGAAAAGAAAAAAGGATACTATTATTTCGTATGTAGGTTATATAGGCTAAGATTTTAATATGTTGTTTAATGGGAATCTTATGAAGAATTTTAGGGGCTGACTGGAGAGATGGCTTAACTCTTAAGAGTGCACTGCTCTTGCAGAAGACCTGTCTCCTAGCACCCAAGTCAGATGACTCACACCTGCCTAAAACTCTAGCTCCAAGGACATCCAAGGACTGTAGTCTTGGCAAACACCTGACCTTTCCATCCCTCCACATAAATATGCATAATTAAGAACAATAAAATAAAATTTAAAACAAGTTCCCTTTATTTCACTTTTCAGTCTTTTATGTTTAAATTCTTTTAATCAGGTGAGGAATTTCCTGGATTTGCTGAAAATTACTAGTATTGAACCTGCATTCCTAAACTAAGTACTACTTGATTATAAAATGTTATAATTTTGTGTATTAATAATACTAGATTTAGCCGGGCGGTGGTGGCGCACGCCTTTAATCCCAGCACTCGGGAGGCAGAGCCAGGCGGATCTCTGTGAGTTCGAGGCCAGCCTGGGCTACCAAGTGAGCTCCAGGAAAGGCGCAAAGCTACGCAGAGAAACCCTGTCTTGAAAAACCAAAAAAAAAAAAAAAAAGAAAAAAGAAAAAAAAATACTAGATTTGATAGCATTTTGCTTGTGATTTGTATGTACATTTATGGGGCATATTGGTGTATAATTTCCTTCCTTTTTTTCCCCCTTTGGTTTTTCAAGACAGAGTTTCTCTGTGTAACAGTCCTGGCTATCCTGGAACTTACTTTGTAGACCAGGCTGTCCTCAAACTCAGAGATCTGCCTGCCTCTGCCTCCCAAGTGCTGGGATTAAATGCATGTACCACCACCGCCAGGCTATAGTTTTCTTTTTGTACTGTATTTGTCTGGGTTTGGTATCGGGACTTTATAATGTAAACTAGGAAAAAAAAAAACCTCATCTTGCAGAATTGGCTTTAATTCTTTAGTATTTTTTGGAATTGGCCAATGAAAACATCTGTGCCTAGGAATCTCTTTTTAAACAGGGATTTAAATACAATTTCCATATATATACATATATATTCAATATATATACATTTCCACATATATATTCCATATGTATGTATCAGAATATTCTTCAGGTTGTATGTTTCATCTTAATGAATTTTGGCAATTTGTGGTTTTCAAGGAATTGACCTGTTTCATTTAATTTGCTAATATACATAAAATTATTCATGACATCCAAGTATCTATTAGATCAAAAGTGATAATTACCTCTTTCATTCTTGATTTTGCTAATTTAAATATTCCCTCTCAGTCACTCCAGAGATTATCAATTTTGTTGGTTATTTCAAACAACCTGTCTCATTTCATTGATTTTTTTTCTTCTTGATTGTTTTTCAGTTGTACTGACTTTTTTTATCTCAATGATTTCCTTAATCTATATATTTTGGGTTTGTTTGCTCTTCTTTTTCTAGTTTCCTGAGGTTTAAGGATACATTATTGGTTTGAAATATTTTCTTCCTGAAAGTATTTACTATAAATTTCCCTCTAAAACTTTTTCAGCTACAACCCATATATTTATAACATATATTCATTTTTCTTCAATTCAAGTTATTTCATAAGCTTTCACTCTACTACCAAGCCATATTGCCAGCCCCTCAAACTATTTTTTGGGAAGTTTCTCTTCCTTTAATTGGTTATTTAAATATATACTACTTAGGGGCTGAGGATGTAGTTTAGTAGTAGAGTACTTGCCTAGCATTCAGTCCCCAATAAAAATTAGTTAATAAACAAATAGATACTCTAAAAGTATTTTGAAATTTTCTCTTTGTGGTCAATTTCCATTTTAATTCTTTTATGGCCAGGGAACATATTCTTTACAATTTCAGTTTTATGTATGAAAAGGTTTGAATTATGGTCTCTCTTGTTGGAAGAACATTTTGTTTTGGGGTGAAGTTTTCCACATATGTCAGCTAACTATACTTGTTTGAGAGAGTTTTTAGTTGTTTTAAGTTCTTGACGATTTTATGTCTACTAGTTCTTTATATTAGTTAAAAAAGGAATATGGGCCGGGCGTGGTGGCGCATGCCTTTAATCCCAGCACTCGGGAGGCAGAGCCAGGCGGATCTCTGTGAGTTCGAGGCCAGCCTGGGCTACCAAGTGAGCTCCAGGAAAGGCGCAAAGCTACACAGAGAAACCCTGTCTCGAAAAAACAAAACAAAACAAAAAAAAAACAAACAAACAAAAAAAAAAGGAATATGGAAGCATACCAATATATTTGAATTTTTCTCATTTTAGATCTGGCAGTTTTTCTTTCACTTACTTTGAAACCTTGTTGTTAAGTGTTTACAAAATCAGAATTTTGTCTGTGTTAACCCTTTTAGCATTGTCATGTCCCTTTAGCCCTTATTTTTGTAATGTTCCTGCCTCTAAATTATGTTTCTTTTTCCACTGCTGAGGCTCAAAGCCAGAGCCTTGCACATACTAGACAAACACTCTACCACTGAATTACCCTTAGCTCCAGAATCCTTTCTATTGATCAGTATTTGCATAATATACTCTTTTACTTTATAACCACTTATATTTGAAATGATTTTATTATAGATAACATGTTGTTGTCTACAATATGTAAAATATGTTACATTTTTTAAATCTGGCAATTTGTCTTATTTAATTGGTTTGCCTTGTTAAACCCTTTAGATCAGTATTTTTACAGCATTATACTTAATGGAATTATTGATAAGATTTTTTTTGTTTGCTTTTTTTGTTTGGTTTTTTTTTTTTTTTGGTTTTTCAAGACAGGGTTTCTCTGTGTAGCTTTGCTCTGTGTAGAACTCGCTTTGGGGACCAGGCTGACCTTGAACTCCACCTGCCTCTGCCTCTCGAGTGCTGGAATTAAAGGCGTGTGCCACCACCGCCCGGCTGTTTGGTTTTGTTGTTGCTTTTTGAGACAAGATCTCATGTAGCCCAGACTGGCCTCAAACTCACTATGTAGCTGAAGCTGGTCTTGACACCTACTTTTTTTTTTTTTTTGCCTGCATCTCCCAAATACAAAGGTTGAAGATACTAGCTACAGTATGTTTTAGGTCTACCATTGCATTTTTGTGTGTGTGTCTTGTGTCTTTCAGGGGATTTAGGGTTCTTATCATATTGCTCAGGTTGGCTTTTTATAATCACTACATAGTCCAGGATAGTCTTGAACTTGCTGTAGTACTCCTACCTCAGCTACCTGAGTGCTGGGATGATTACTGATACAAGACACCATGCCTAGCTTTATTTAATTCTTTTAAATTTTTGCTAACTCAGTGTGTGTTTGTTAGTTGGTGCTGAGACTTGAACCTAAGGCCTCATGCATGCTAAGCCTGTACTGTTTCACTAAGCCACACCTCTAGCCTTACCTCTGTTTTTATTTCCTCTTTTTTTAAATTTACAATTCTTGTCTTCTTTTAGGCTATGTGGACATTTTAGTACTATGTTTTAAATAATCAACTATGTTTTTTAAGTTTATCACAAATATTTTTGTAGTTTCTCTAGAAATTATAATGTACTTAGGACATTATACATTTGTACAGTCTACTTAGGACAATACTTTGCTATGTATAGAGGAATGCATACACCTAACTCAGGAGCTCCCTTTACCCTATCCTTTTTATGTTAAAGTTGTCATATAAATTGCATCTATACCTATTGAAATGCATTTATACCTTGACAGTCTCTTCCTGCATTATCACTTTTGCTCTAAGCCATCAAACATTTATTTGTGTATGGGAGTATGGGTGTAGCAGTCAGAGGACAATTTAAAGGAGTTGGTTCTCTCTTTCTACTGTGTAAGTTCCAAGGATTGAACTCAGGTCATCAAGACTGATGACAAGTACCTTTACCCACTGGGCAATCTCTCCAGCGCCTGCACATGGCATTTTATTGGAACACAGCCATATCTGCTTGTTTACATATTGTCTATGGTTTGATTTACAATACTGTGGTAAACTTGTATAGTTAAAGCTGACTGAATGGCCTACGAGTCTAAACTTAGTTGCTGTCTAGCCCTTCATGGTTTAGAGTAATATCCAGTGAACTATAGTATCAATGATATGAACTGTGACTTTGGGCAGAGAGAAAAATTAATGCCAATATCTCACAAATTAAGCTCAAGGCTTCTTAAGGTAACTGATCAGCTTAAAAAAGGTTAAGGAGACAGAAGACAGAAATGTATGTATCATAAGACAGATATCAGTACACACAATATACAACACATACATTCCACTTAAGTACAAAAAGGTTAATATACTTAATAGGATTCTCATCTATCAGTTATATCTAGGAGCAGCCTAACTCACCAGGAATGAACATTCTTAAGGAACCAAAGAATCTCCTGGTAAAGAAGGGAGATTAATATACTTCTTAATATACTATTATTATATATAATACTTAATATACTGAGCTTAATTTTTATATTATTTATCTGCAACATTCATTTGAGATGTTGGCATAAGTTTTTGTTTCTCTGACCAGACATTGTTCTGTTTACCCTACCTAGGCAAAAGTGGTTGACTTACCTACCCATTATTGCTGCTACTTAGAAGTTGATTTTCTTTTTTCTCAAACCATCATCAACTTTAATATCCTATTCTAAGGATTATTATTCTCCTGTTCCTAGTTTCTTGAGGTGGGAACTTTGATTATTGATTTGAGATTTCCTGTTTTCTGATGTAAGTAATAGTGCTTAAAATTCCCCTCTCAGCACTGCTTTAGCTCAGTTCCACTGATTTTGATAATTTCATATTCATTCGTTTAAATGGGTTTTTAATTTTTTTTTATCTTGAGGAGATGGAGACATGGATTAGCACCTGTTCTTGCAGAGGCCCCAGGTTTAGTTCCCAGCACCCACATTGTGCTTCACAACCATCCATAACTGCAGTCCAGGAGGATCTGAGCCCCAATTCTAACCTCTAAAGGCACACTCATCGATATATCCCACATACACACACTTACCGGTCCTGGGATTAAAGGCATGTGCCACCACACTCGGATGAATTTTCTTTTTCTTTTTCTTTTTAAATTTATTTTTTATGTATACAGTGTTCTGCCTGCATGTATGCCTGTATGCCAGAAGAGGGCACCAGATCTCATTACAGATGGTTGTGAGCCACCATGTGGTTGCTGGGAATTTAACTCAGGACCTCTGGAAGAACAGCTAGTGCTCTTAACCTCTGAGCCATCTCTCCAGCCCGAATTTTCTTTTTTTAAGATAGGGTCTCACTCTATCCCTGGCTGGCCTAGAACTCACTTTGTCCAATCATCAATTTCTGGAAAATATAGCTTGTATACTTAAGAAGCATATTTATTTTTGAATGAATTATGTATTGGAAGAAAATATGTTAGTATAGCATCCATGAGCTGGTAGTTTTTATGTCAGCTTGACACAGATTAGTCATTTTGGAAGAAGAAACCTCAATTGAGAAAATGCCCCCACCAGATAACCTGTAAAGCGAGCCTGTGGTGCATTTTCTTGATTGATGATTAACATGGGAGAGCCTAGCTAACTGTGGAGAGTACCACCTCTGAGCTGATGGCCCTGGTTCTATGAGAAAGCAAACTGAGCAAGCCATTAAGAGCAAGCTAGCAAGCAGCACTCCTTCATGGCCTCTCCATCAATTCCTGCCTTCCCTTACCTTGTTGATGGAAGTGGAAGCAAAATAAACTCTTTCCTCCCCATCCCGCAAAAAAAAAAAAAAAAAAAAAAAAAGCATATTTATTTTGCTTGTCCTCAAAGGATTGTTTTGTAGATGCTAGTGTTGCTTACATTTTCTGTGGTCTTACTGATTTTCTTTCAAGTTCTGTTATCAACAGTGGGGGCTTCATTTCTTCAGTTCTTTGTCTTTAGTTTTTGTAGTCTAGTTATGATGTGTCTCAGTTTGAATTTATTTGTGTTTATACTGTTTGGTATTCTCTCTGCTTTTCAGCAGATTTTAACTAATTTTTCTTATAATTTTTTTTCGGTATTACATTTTGTTTCTTTGTAGAGTATCTGAACACAAATGTTAGATCCTTTATCATACCACATATTCCCGATGTTTGTCTTTATTCCATTTTCCCTGTCATTTAGATTGAATGATTTCTTTATCTTTAAGTCCACTTTGTCTTCCATTCTGTGATACAGTTAATTTTTAATTTGGTTATTTCATTTTCCTTTCCTGAAGTTTCAATTTGTTTATATTTTTGTAGAATTTTTAACTCATGTATTTTATTTTAGCTTTCATTTTGTTTGAGACATGGTCTTATATATCCAGACTGATTTGAACTCCTAATTCTCCAGCTCCCACCTTCCAATTATTGGGATTGTAGGTCTATGCCACTAGACACAGCTTATTTTGACATTCTTTTGAATGGGTTCACATTTAATGTTGCTTATTTGAGAATTTTTTTTTTTAATTTCTGATTTTGTTAATTTGGATGCTCTCTCTCTATCTTTTGTTTAGTTTGGATAAGGGCTTGTCTATCTTGTTGATTTTCTCAAAGAACCAACTCTTTGTTTCATTAATTTTTTGTATTGTTCTCTTTGTTTCTATTTTATTGATTTCAGCTCTCACTTTGATAATTTCCTGGTGTCTATTCTTCCTGGGAGACTTTGCTTCTTCTTGTCCTAGAGCTTTCAGGTGTGCTGTTAAGTCACTAGTGTGAGATTTCTCCAACTTCTTTATGTGGGCATTTAGTGCTATGAATTTCCCTCTTAGCACTGCTTTCATAGTGTCCCATAAGTGGGTCTTCATTTTTGTTGACCTCTAGGAAGTCTTTAATTTCTTTCTTTATTTCTTCCTTAACCCATTGGTGATTCAGTTGAGCATTATTCAGTTTCCATGAGATTGTAGGCTTTCTGTAGTTTTTGTTGTTGTTGAAATCTAACTTTAAACCATGGTGTTCTGATAGAACACAGGAGGTTATTCCAATTGTTTTGTATCTGTTGAGATTTGCTTTGTGGCCAAGTATGTGGTCGATTTTAGAGAAGGTTCCATGGGGTGCTGAGAAGAAGGTATATTCTTTTTTGTTAGGATGGAATGTTCTGTAGATATCGATTAAGTCCATTTGAGTCATGACATCAGTTAAGTCCTTTATTTCTCTGTTAAGTTTCGATTTGGGAGATCTGTCCAGTGGTGAAAGTGGGGTGTGGAAGTCTTCCACTATTAATGTGTGGGGTTTTGTATGTGGTTTAAGCTTTAGTAATGTTTCTTTTACATATGTGGGTGCCCTTGTGTGGGGGGCATAAATGTTCAGAATTGAAACTTCATCTTGGTGGATCTTTCCTGTGATGAGTATGTAATGCCCATCTTGATCTCTTTTGATTGGTTTTAGTTTGAAGTCTATTTTGCTGGATATCAGGATGGCTATAGCTGCTTGTTTCTTAAGACTGTTTGATTGGAAAGTCTTTTCCCAGCCTTTTATTCTTAGGTAGTGTCTATCTTTGAATTTGAGGTGTGTTTCTTGTATGTAGCAGAAAGATGAGTCCTGCTTTCGTATCCATTCTGTAAGCCTATGTCTTTTTATAGGTGAATTAAGTCCATTGATATTAAGGGATATTAATGACCAGTGATTGTTCATTCCTGTTATTTTTTGATGGTATTATGTGTGTACTTCTCTTCTTTGGGGTTTACTGCTGTGGCTTTATCTATTGCCTGTGTTTTCGAGGGTGTATCTCACTTCCTTAGGTTGGAATTTTCCTTCTAGTGCTTTCTGTAGGGCTGGATTTGTGGATAAGTATTGTTTAAATCTGGCTTTGTCTTGGAAATGTCTTGTTCACTCCGTCTATGATGATTGAAGGTTTTGCTGGGTATATTAGTCTGGGCTGGCATCCATGGTCTCTTAGTGTCTGCATCACATCTGTCCAGGTCCTTCTGGCTTTCAAAGTCTCCATTGAGAAATCCGGTATTATTCTGATGGGTTTGCCTTTATAAGTCACTTGGCCTTTTTCCTTTGCTGCTCTTAATATTCTTTCTTTATTCTGTACATTTAGTTGTTTAATTATTATGTGGCAAGGGGAGTTTTTTTGGGGGGTCTAATCTGTTTGGTGTTCTATAGGCTTCTTGTATCTTCATAGGCATTTCCTTCTTTAAGTTGCGAAAGTTTTCTTCTATGATCTTGTTGAATATATTTTCTGTGCCTTTGAATTGGTATTCTTCTCCTTCTTCTATCCCTATTATTCATAGGTTTGATATTTTCATGGTGTCCCAAATTTCTTGGAAATTTTGGGTCATGACTTTGTTGGCTTTAGTGTTTTCTTTGATGAATCTATTTCTTCTACCGTATCTTCAACGCCAGAGATCCTCTCTTCCATCTCTTGCATTCTGTTGGTTATACTTGCATCTGAAGTTCTCGATCGTTTACTCAGATTTTCTATTTCCAGTATTCCCTCTGTTTGTGTCTTCTTCATTTTTTCTATTTCCCTTTTCAGGTCTTGGACTGTTTCCTTCATTTGTTTCATTGCTTTTTCAAGCTTTTCTTTCAGGGTTTTATTGTTTTCTTCTACTTTATTTGTCCTTTCCTCTAGTTTTTTATAGCGTTCTTCCCATTTTTTGTTTGTCTTTTCCTCTATATAAGCCTCTATCTTCTTCATGATGTTATTCATAAGGATGTTTTCTTCTGCTTCTTCCAATTTTTGATGTTCGGGTCTAGGTTGGAGGAGGGCTAGGTTCTGGTGATGCTGTATTGCTCTTCATTTTGTTGTATGTACTTCTGCCTTGATGTCTGCTCATCTTCTTGTGGTTCGTTCTTGGTCTTATCAGTGCACTTGGTCCAGACAGAGCTGACAGATTCAGGAAGTCTTTCTCTCTCTTGTCCATATGGGAACTCTGGGGCAGGATGGAGCTCTTGTCCAGACGGGAAGTCCGGGGCAGAATGGGAGCTCTTGTCCAGACAGGAAGTCTGGGGCAGGATGGGCGCTAGGGGCCGGTCTCTAAGTCTCAGGAAATGGCTGGGGTCTCGGGTCGATGGGCGTAGGGACAGGGTGTGGAGATTGCAGGGTCTGCCAGCGGTCTTGGAGAAGGGGAGCCTTCCCATTAGGGCTAGAAGGGAACCTGCCCGCTGGCCAGAACCTGGGGCCAAGTTGGGCAGGTCTTCCTCAGAGTGGCTGGTGCCCAGGGATGGAGTCTATGCTGAGCCCAGGCCGAATTTGGATCTTGTTGCAGTGCAGTGAATGTGTCTTAGGGTTTCAACTGCTGAGAAGAGACACCATGACCTTGACAACTGTTTTTTTAATTAATTAATTAATAATTAATTTATCTTCCATCCCAGCTGCAGTTTCTCCTCCCTCCTCTCCTCCCAGTACCTACCACCCACCTTCCTCTGTTCTCATCCTCAATCCATTCTTCTTCTGCTTCTGTTTAGGAAAGGGCGGGTCTCTTGAGCATCAACAAAACATGGCAACTCTTATAAAGGAAAAACATTTAATTGGGGTGGCTTACAGTTTGAGAGGTTTAGTCCATTATCATGGGGTGGCATGGTTGTGTGTAGGCAAATATGGTGCTGGAGAAGGAGCTGAGAGTCCTACATCTTGACCCACAGGCAATAGAAAGTGGTCTGAAACACTGGGAATGGCTTGAGCATATATGAGACTTCACAGTCCACAGTGGCACAATTCCTCCAACAAGGCAACACCCACTCCAACAAAACCACACTTCCTAATAGTGCCACTCCCTAAGAGCTTATGGGGGCCAATTACATTCAAACTACCCCAGAAGGCTGTAGATATATTTGTTTTAGCATTGGTTAACCTAGTAAGGTTCAAACTACAAGTTCCAGTTTGCTTTCTTTGGTAGCAGTTCCAGTATCAGTTCATCAGTCAGTGTCTTTGAAGTACTATACAAATCTGTCGTATGTATGCACCCCATTAGGGTAAGAGCTACCCTTCAGCAGGTGCAGGTGATGGACTACAAAGTGAATTCCAGGTCAGCTTGGGCTACAAGCTAAGAACCTATCTCAAAAGCTAAACAAAATATAATTTGACTCTTTGGAGCCATTGATGGTTCTACCACATGGAACGAAAGTTTCCTCTCCTTTGGAGTTTTAACTCCTATAGTGTCCCTAAGTTGATCGCTATCATTGTTGCCATAGCCCCCACAGTGGGATTTTCCAGGCATGAGAAGGGAGGAAAAAGAGAGAAAAACCCAGGGGATTTCCCTCCATTTTCTCTGAGTGTTATAAGTTCCCTTTTAAAACAAAACAAAACTTGAACCAGAACACATGCTGTATCACAGCACTCACAGTAGATTTTTGCTGTGTTAAGTTCAGGCCAGAGGATACTAGAGGAGTAAAAATGATTAAAGTGAGGTGGGGCATAGCTCAGTGGTAGTTTTGTACAAAGTCCTGGGTTCTATTTCTGGCATCCCACAAAAAAAAGGCAGTGAAGGTATTGTCAGTTCAGTTGTACTTTACATTCTGATGCTCTTTCCTGATCCTCTATTGTTATACTTTTAAGATTTCTAGGATAGGTATAATCCCAGCATCCAAAAGACAATAGGAGGATTGCCACAAGTGTGAGGCTTGTCTGGGCTACATACCAAATTCTGAGCCAACCTGGATGCCTTAGGGTTTCTATTGCTGTGAAGAGATTCTATTGCTGTGAAGAGATACCATGATCATGGCAACTCTCATAAAGGACAACATTTTGTTTGTTTGTTTGTTTGTTTGTTTGTTTGTTTGTTTTTCGAGACAGGGTTTCTCTTGTGTAGCTTTGCGCCTTTCCTGGAACTCACTTGGTAGCCCAGGCTGGCCTTGAACTCACAGAGATCCGCCTGGCTCTGCCTCCCGAGTGCTGGGATTAGAGTGCTGGGATTAAAGGCGTGCGCCACCACCGCCCGGCAAAGGACAACATTTAATTGTGGTAGTTTATAGTTTCAGAGTTTTAGTTCATTATCATCTTGGCGGGACATGGCAGCATGCAGGCAGACATGGTGCTAGAGAGGTAGCTCAGAGTTCTACATCTTGATCCACAGGCAACAAGAAGTGAACTGTCCCACACTGGGCATAGCTTAAGCATAGGAGACCTCAAAGCCCACCCCCACAATGACATATTTTCTCCAACAAGGCCACACCTACTCTAACAAAGCACCATTCCCTATGAGCTTATGGGGGCCAATTAGATTCTAACCACCACACTGCCTTTTCCTTCTTTGCAGATTTTATAGTTATATCCAGTGGGAAAGAAAGGTGAGTGTGTATATATATCCCATTTTATTTAAAAAAAAAAGTTACATTTTTTTGTTTGGAACCAGAAGTCTTAAGTGATATTTTATTGGATGTTTTTGGGTTGATAGCTCTGCTTCAGAGTAATTACATCTCTGAAATACTTGGTTTGAGAGAGTTTTGTGTATTTGGGTAGGTAAAATTTGTTGAAGTTTCTGTTTGTTTTTTGAGACAGGGTCTCACTATGTAGCTCCAGCTGTCCTGGAACTCACTATGTAGACCAGACTGACATCAAACTCAAAGAATACCTGCCTCTGCCTCCTAAAGTGCTAGGATTAAAGATGCATACCACTGTTCTCAAGCAAAAGTTGCTAAGGGTAAGCAGAGGTGCTGCATTAGTTTTTGCAAGAAGAGATGTTATTGACTGGATATATTAAATATCCACTGACAAGCAGAGTCACTTTTTTGAAGGCATTCTGATAATCTCATCCTCATCTAAAAATGTATGTTCTTTGTTCTCATCAGCATGCTATACCACCAATTGTGTAGTTTTCCTAGATTCTACCTTTCTGGCATTTGTTCTGTTCTGCCCAGCTATCTTTCAGCAACCTTTGCCTTCTAGACGTCCATTCATAACTCTCACATTCATCTCTTGTTTCCCCATACTGTTGTCTTCCTGATGTTATATCTTTTCATTTTGCTGCTTTTCATTTTTCATTTGCAAAGGCTCACATACTGAGCCTTTTGATGGCTCAGTGGTTAAAAGCACGTACAATTCTTCCAGAGAACCTGAGTTCAGATTCCAGCATCACGTTGGGCAGTATACAACTGCCTATAACTTCAGCTCCAGAGGATCCACACAAACTCTTCTGGCCTCTGCACATGTCCCCGTACAAATAAATACATAAATCTTTGGGGGGAAAAACAGTCCATAAAGCTCTTAAGTATTCTCAAGTTATTGAAATTTGAATACTATGTTTTTTTCTAGACCCAACAGTACTGGTTATACTAGAGTTTCTTCTCCATCAGAGAAAATTGTCAGTAATTAATATTTTACCATATTTTATTTTCTTAGCTAAAATTAAAACATACAAATAGTTATTTTCCTTTTGATTACTTCTGGTGTTCTTAGTCCTTTCTCAGTTTTTTTTTGTGTGTGTATAAATATATAGATTTGTTTCAGATAGGCATTTTCATTTGAATGAGTATTTTCTACATAGCAAAGCATGTAGCTTAGCTCTCTGTTTTCATGTGTCTTCTATTAATATTTCCATAGTACATTTGTACTGATTATTACACATAGTTTGGTCCATGTGCTATTTAGGCATAGGTAAGCATGAGTTCTGTCCTTTTTGAAGTTAGATGTGACCATGCAACTTGTTTTGGTCAATAAAGTGCCAGTAAAACTAACAGCTATATTTCCAAATGGAAGTTCAAGAGCCAGTATGAGCTTTGTCACATTCCATTCTCCTAGTGATAGAGGTGGAGCCTCTGACAGCTTGGGTTAAGAATAATTGTAATAACTTCCCATCCAATACACTTTATTTTTACATTTTAATTTAGAAGTTATTCATTTCATTTTTGTGTGAGTCGTTTGCCTGCATATGTGTATGTATGCCATATGCATGCTTGGTGTTGTGAAGATCAAAAGATCAAATCCCCTGGAACTAGAGTTATGGATGGTTGTGAACCACCATGTGATTTATAGAAGTTAACCTGGTTTCTCTGCAAGAGCAACTAGTGCTCTTAACCACTGAGCCCTTTCTTCAACCACATTCCCAACTCACTTGAAACATGTAGCATAATGCTTTGGTTGTGCTATACCACTTGCATTTTAGGTTTATTAACCCATTGTAATTAATATGTAGACCTATTTCATTGTTGTTAATGTCTGCAAGTATCCCAGAGTCTAAATGGATTTTATTCTGTCTAGCCATTTACCTGTTGACAGAAGCCTAAGCAGTTACTGAATTTGCTTTTAAAACAGTTCTATTTTGATCATTTTATACAGTTTTGAGAGCTTTTCTCGGATGTGTATCTAGAAAATAGGATTGCTGGTTCATAGGATATGGGTATTTTCAGTTAGATTCCCATCCTTTCAGCTGTTCTGTGTATAAAATAATCCCGCAAATGTTTTCTAATCTTGTTTTCTCTTCCTAGATACACTTTTATTGGTCATTGTTGAACAGTAATACTCAGGTTGGAATATAGTTGTATGGTTGTTGTCAAGCTGAAGTTTCTGAATTTGTTCCATATTTAGTAGTTGCATCACCCTTTGGTACTTACTACTATAAAAAACTGAACTGTATTGTATAGTTCACCACAGAGAAATTTGGGTCCAAATATTTCAAACTAGTATGACTAGTCAAGAATTGTCTGGAAAATTAGTAATTAAAGGTTTTTTTCCCTTGTGGAAAAAAAAGGCTGAATTTCTATCATCTTTTAAAAAAGACTGGATGTTTAAAAAAATTGTAGTCAGCCAGGCAGTGGTGGTGCTTGCTTTTAATCCTAGCACTTGGGAGGCAGAGGCAGGCAGATCTCTGTTCAAGGCCAGCCTGGTCTACAGATCGAGTTCCAGGACAGCCAGGGCTACACAGAGAAACGCTGTCTCAAAAAAACCAATAAATAAATAAATATCAAATAAACAAATAAATAGAAAAATTGCAGTCACTTTACCATATGTCCTATACTTTTTCTACTTAGGATATTGGCTTTTGAGTTTTCTCCTTTCCTCTGATTTATATTATTCCTCCCAGAGTTAATAACCATGGGTCACTGATCAGAGTTTTAATTAAAGCAAGACTAGAGCAAAACTCCATATCCCACAATATTCCTTTCAAGCTACCTGTTTGTAGTTTGGGTCCTTCATCTTCTCAACAGTAAAATCCTATGAGACATGCTAGTTGCATCTTCATATAATATATCTGCAATTTTCTCAAATAAATTGAATGACTAGAACAAAAATAAGTCTACAAGTTCAGAATGTCTTATTTACAGAGACCCTGTACTTGCCGCTAACAACTACTTTTTTTTTTTTAATTAGCCTATTGGTGATCCAGTTTCTGTTTTAGATTCCACTAATATCAACCTGGATACCTGCTGTACTTCCTAGCTAAAGCAGCTCTTTTTCCTTTTCCTGTCTTTTATTCTCCTCCTCCTTGTTTTGTGACAGGGTATCATTGTATTTAGGATGGTCTAGAGCTCATTACTTTGTAATCCTCCATACCCACTTAACCAACTCCTAGGATTATAAGTATGTGCCATCACACCTAGCTAGTTCATCTTTTTGTCATATACCATAACCAAGTCTGTTCATCTGCGGAGCTATTAAGGACTCTGTGGGCTAGTAGCTAGAGTGATCACAGATTACATTTTCTGATAGGCTTTATCTTGTCCTTTGTACCAACTTATATGTCTAGTTCTAGCAGGTTTTATAACTGGACTTGTAGGAACACATGTCAAAATCTAACTTAAATGAGCTTAAGAAACAGTTTTCTGGTAAATTAACAGGCTATAGATTGCTTCTGCTTTTGGGAATTGTTATATCCGGTACCTAGAGCAGCCCTGAATTTTCTACTGTTGATTTTCATTTCCTCTGATTTAAGTTTTCTTCTAATCAGAATATCTATATCAGATACTGTGCCTTCTTCCCACTACTTCAAATACTAGGTTGTGGCTGGAGGGGCAGCTCACTGGTAGAGTACTTCCCTCCATGCATAAGGCCTTGGTCTCTACCCCCAGCACTGCCAGAAATGAATAAAAATAAACCTTAAGATAACTTGCTGGTCTAGCTTGGGTCATGTGTCTTAGACCCAGGAGATAGATGTATATACATTTGGGGGAAGGGGAAGTTACTCAGATTCCGATCACATGGACATTAAGTAGGTCCTCATTAATCTTTCATTCATACAGTTACTGAGTACTCATTATGTAATGAGTGCTGTATTAGGCTCTAGAGTTAGCAACATGAATGACACAAATGATCCTTACTTTTTTAAAATATAGCCATGTTAAAAATGGACTCTAATGTGCTCACAGTGATTTTAAAAAAAGACAAATTACTGGCTCTGAAAAGCAAATGACAAAGGTTCTGAGCCACTCTAAGGCAGGTGAGAGAAGGCTGCCCTGAGGAAATGTTGATTGAATTGAAACCTGACTTGAGTAAGAATGATCTATTTAGTAAGGTAGAATAATGATGAGCAGTCCAGAGTAAGACAGTAGGATAGTACATACAAAGCCATGGGAAAAGAAAAGACCATGCTACAGGCACTGAAAAGAAACACTAATTGTTGGATCACAGAGACTGAATGGACACAGGTGGAGTTAAAAAAAAAAAAAAGGTTGGTACCACCTCTGACAGGGCTGTATAGTTCTGAAAGAGGTTTGGAAGCCATACAAAGTTTAATCAAGGAATAAAAGTGATTAATAGCCACAGCTCATGTGAATAACTTAATTCCCAAGATAAAGCTTTGATTGGTTAACTAGCCAAGTTCACACACTTGGGATTTAAATCTAGGCACTATACAATATCTGTTATGGGTCCAAACCTGGCTCTGGTTCTGGCTTTGTCTCTTCCCAGGAAGCAGTTATTGTCCTTTCTTGCTATCAGGAAGGGGGATAGGCATTTCTCTCTTTCCTTTTCTTGCCCCCAATCCCCAGGGTCTTATGTAGCTCAGGGTGGCCTGGAACTCACTATGTAGCAAAGACTTGCCTTGAATTTAGAGTAATCCTTCTGCCTCTGCCTCCCAACTGTAGAGATTTGGGACATGTGCTACCATGCTTGGGGAGGGTAGATGTTTCTCCATTCTTGTTCCTTTAGTCTCCTAATCAGAGTACTGTCCCAGTTTTGTATACCTTTTAAGGCTGAGAAGGGCATCTAGGTACCCAGCTAGGCTAATGATTGGCATCTTTGCAAAAGAAAGAAAGTGTATCATTTTATTTTGAAAGAACATGTTTACAAGGGTTGGCCCTGGACTTTTGTCTGGGAACCTGTTTTTTAGGAGGGTTCTGCCATTCATTCCTAGAATTAATAAAGGTAACTTATTGTGCCTGAACTGTGTTGGTACTGGCATGTGGTTTGTGCTGCATGCCTGTTTTCTTTCTTGGAGTCTGGAATTTTGGTTTATGTGAATCAGAAAGTAACTGTGTGATTACCCCAGTATAAAATGTGAGCACTGAGTCTTTAATGAGGTTCACTAGTAGGCAACATTTGTTGTCATAAGATGTGACTGGACAAATTGTCTGCTATATCTATAGTAGGAAAAGACTCTTGGAAGCTTGTGCCTGATCTCTCCTGGCCTTCACGTGTACTCTTTATCTATAATGATGGTGCTTGTATTGTTTCATTGTAGTAAATCATATCCCTGAGTTATATATTGAACCCTGTGATACTTCCTAGTGAATCACAGACTCTGAAGGTGGTCACAGGGACCTTTTCCATGGCATCCTTAAAAAAATTTGGTTCTTGTTTTTTTGTTTTGTTTTTGACAGAATATGGCTGTATAGCACATGCTAGTCTAGAAGTCTGTATAATCCAAATTGGCCTGAAGTCACAGTCCTCCTGTCTCCACCTTCCAAGGGCTACGATCACAGGTGTGGACCAATGATGTGCAGCTTGTTGAATTTTTTTTCTGAGACAGTTTCTTACTATGTAGTCCTGGTTGGCCTAGAACTCTTTATGCAGACCAGGCTGGTCTCAAACTCACAGAGATCCACTTACCTCTGTTTCGAAGTGCTGGAATTAAAGCATGAATTACCACACCTGGCTTAAATATTTTTTAAAGGTGAAAATAAGCCTGGTGAAGAACCAGAGCAGAGAAAGGGGCTCTCTGGTGGTGACATTGGCTCATTCTTTGAACATTCAGTGTTAGCCATAAACTTGTCATACTCTGTTCTACTACATCACTCTTAAAAAGTGGTAGTGAGCACCAGTGAGCAAAAGGGGTTACACCAAGTGTTATAAATAGATACAGTTTGGAAAGAATAAATGCCCATGAATCAGAAAATTTTGCTAGGGGAGTTTGTTTCATCAGATTAAGACCTGAAACAAAGCCATCATAATAAAATGATTTGCTAATGGATTAGAAATTTCATCTAATATCCAGGCTTCCCAAATTCTAACCCATGTTCCTTCAGCAAATCTTTATTGATTTCTTCTCTAGGCCCCATGAGAGGGAACATGTGAGAAGCCTTGGCTTTACTTCTAAGCTACTACCTACAAAAACACACACTCTGAACTTGTTTTTTGGTGATTGTGATGTTATCAACTGTCAATGTCTGTTGGTTTCTGAAAGTAAAACCTAGGAAAGCACTAAATGAACAAAGAATGTTATACCAGTTACCTGGGAACTCCTGATGTTTAAATGATAGTTTTAATTTTTATAATTAAAGTTTTAATTTTTATAATTTCTAAGTTGATAAAAGTGAAATATTTCTGTTTGTACAGTTTGACACCATTGTTTCTTCTTTCTTTGTGTATCAGGGATGGTACTTCCTAAGGGAGAATATAATTATACTGAAATAATCTTGTGGAAATAGAGAAATGCTACATAAAACACACTGGATGAAAGATCTTATTAAAAGAATCTTTGACAGTATTGAGGGAACAAAGGTGTGATGATAAAATTTTGCAGCCTCTGTTTTACATTTCTAACAAACCTTAAAAGCACAGGATCTTCTGACCACTGAAGCTGAAATTATGTATGCAGCGTTTTTCATGAAATAACATTCACCATAAAGGAGATTGCATTTATACTTGTCTTGGGTAACTAAAAATTTCTGTGCAGGAAGTTCTTAAAATGTCAGTACAGAAAATTTAGCATTTCAAAACCCCATGAGCACACAAAAGCATTACATTGATTACATGTTTGTATAGTGGATGATCTGTGAAATGCCTCAGAAGGATTAAAATTGAATCTCCATTCTAAGCATGTGACTGTGATCTGGGAGTATGCCAGTTAGTTGAAGCACCTGTGACTCCTCACAGGGTTTTGTAGCTACCCATGAAGATGGCATCAAACAGCCTCACCACTGCAGCCATATTTGCAGGACTAGATATAGTGTCCATTGAAGGTTCCCCTCCTCTATGAAGAGACCCAGAGATGACTTCATGCAACTCTGAGGCAGAAAATCAAAAACAAAAACAAAGCAAGACAACATACACAAAATAAAGAAAACATCACACACAAAAACAAACAAAAATAACAAAAAACCCTAGACTATCTGGCACACATAAACCTCAACTTCCACTAAGCACACTGATAGAATACCTTTTTGTCAGTATCTTCCTCTTGCACAAAATGTCATCAGGAATTCTTTGTGTACAGATGGAACATGGGAAGATGATGCTCAGATCTGACCTAGAAATTTGAGGTGTAGGTTGAAAGACCTGATACCTCTCTGGGTACCCACAGACCAATTACCTTGAGTCTGATAAGTGAAATATAACTCCTAAAGGAAACTAGGAGTTTTGAACTAAGAATTAAAAAAATGTACTTTTCAGAAAGTCTTAGTGTATTTTTTGTCCTCAAAAGTTCATAGGAATTTAAGTTCTCTAGAGTGAGAATGGACTTTGTAGATGAAAGAAAAAAACCAAAGGAAGGAAGCTTTTCTTTGCTTGTTTTTGTATGTGAACAAAATCCTGAAATATATTGAACCATATGAAATTGCTGATACTCAAACATTTTGACTTACAGCAATAGTGATTTTTTTACATTTCATTATACCAATGTTTTGAGAATATTCTCAATTTATTATTGTGGTGTTTTTAGTTTCACCCAAAATGGGAAAGTTCCATAAATTCTTTTTCAGTTTTTTTTTCTTTTTGAGATGGGATCTCATTGTATAGCTCAAGCTGACCTCAAACTTGTGAACCTATTAGCCTCCCAAATTCTGGGATTACTAGCTGCACTGGCTAGTTTTATGTCAAAAGCTAGAGTCATTTGGGAAGGAACCTCAGATGAGAAAATAAACTTACCAGATTAGATTGTCCTGTGGCAAGCCTATGGTACATTTTGTGTGTGTGTGTGTGTGTGTGGTTTTTCGAGACAGGGTTTCTCTGCGTAGCTTTGCGCCTTTCCTGGAGCTCACTTGGTAGCCCAGGCTGGCCTTGAACTCACAGAGATCCGCCTGGCTCTGCCTCCCGAGTGCTGGGATTAAAGGCGTGCGCCACCACCGCCCGGCTGCCTATGGTACATTTTATTAATTAGTGATTGATGTAGGGCTCAGCATATTACGGGTGATAACAACATTGGGCATGTGGTCCTAGAGTGTATACAAAGCAGGCTGAGAAAGCCTTGAGGAAAGCAAGCCAGTAAACAGCATTTTTCCATGGTCTCTGCATCAAATCCTGTCTTGAGTTTCTTGCCTTGAGCCCCTGCCCTGACTTCTCTCACTGATGTTTCCTGGAAGTGTAAGCTGAAATAGACTTTAACCTCCCCAGGTAGCAATAAAAAAGTAACCAAGCTCTAGAATCTTTATTTTTTGAAATAATTTGTTATATGACCATTTCTTATCAAAGTAGTATTTGCTCTTAATTTAGTTATTCTCAAGGGGAGAATTTTTAAAACCCAGAACCCTGCTGTCTAAAATACAATGCCATCTACCATATTTTATCACATATCACAATGTGATCCATCATCCAAGTAGAATGGAGTATTGCTGGAACTTTTAGTTAATTTATGTTCAGTATTTGATTCATCAATTCTTAGGTATGACTACAAATTAGTTGCTTCATAGCATTCCATGATTTCATCCTTTAAATGTGTGTTAGAAATTAGCTATTTAATCTACCACTCAGAATGTTTTTGGAACTCTACTTTTTTAAATTACTTTCAAAGCCACTAAACTACCAAAGGAATTAATTATTTACTTCATTTAGTAAGTATCAGAGTTACAGTGTGGGTCATTATATGGGGCAGAAAGAGAGATGATATGGACATGGAGAGTAGTCCAGGAGAGAAATGTGCACAAATGCATCCATTCAAGAAAGATGGCTTCAGTGGTTAAGAGCACTTGCCCTTGCAGAGGACCTGGGTTCTCTTCCCAGGATCCACATGGTGGCTCACAACCATGTGTAACTCCAGTTTCAAGGAACTTTGCCTCCAGCAGGCACCATATGTGGTGCACATATACGCATGCAGGCAAACACTCATACACATGCAATAAAATTAATTTTAAAAAAGAAAGCACCAACACATGAAAGTGGGGCACAGTGAAGGACTTAATGTCACAGAAGAGGAGACTGTATAAGGGAAGTGAGATGAAAAGCTAGCTTTGACCACATTGTGAAGTACCTCAGATGCATAGTTTAGAAACTTAAAGTTTGTATTTTGAGCTATAGAGAATTTGAGGTTTTGTTTTGTTTGCTTGCTTGTTTTGTGTATGTGTGTGCTCATTTGAAATTTTAGCCTGATAGCTAATGACAGTTGAGTCATACAATTGAAACTATAAATCAGCTTTGAAATGTGTTTTCATGCCTTGTTTCTAATTAAAACTGGTTTCACACACCTTAATGGCATCTTAACTTGAATGTACTTGGAATAACGCTTGATTGCTTCCAAAATATAAATTCATTCTCTAAGGAGAAAATACCTCTGTTGACCTTTATTTGAAGAAATATTGTGCTGAAGGAACAGAAGGCAAATCCAAACAAAAAAACTGTCCTGTGTATTTAGAGAGAATATATTGCTATAATAAACATTTGCTACTCTAGAGGCTTTCTCAAAAACCAGCATGTAATTGGATGAATGATTTTTGGTATATTTGTTTTGAAAACAAAAAATATTTCATGGTTACATGTGTATAATTAATCTTTTGAGTTGGTTATCTGCCTAGTCTTTACTGGAGTGTATTGAAGGGTGACTGGTGGAAATAAGGTGAGTAACTAAAAAAGAGAAGGATTCCAATGGCAATGCTGAGTTTTCATGAAGAGCTTAAAACTCTTGAGATAAGAAATTATGATGTTAGTGCTGATGGTCTAGTTAATTGCTAGTTGCAGGTGCCATTGTCTCTGGTCTAGGGAAATATGACTGCCTTGGCATTAGATAGGATGAGAAGCCTATGATAGACTAACATTTCATATTTGTGTGGCTGCTCTTAAGGCTTCTTCTTTGATCAAGTGTTAACCATGCTATGATCATAGCATTAGTTATGTCATCTTATTGGATCCTAGTAATGGTATCTACTTTGTAAGTTTAGATTGTATCTAAATTAATTCAATAGTAGGCATAGGTAATCATTAACTGTCTTCTGAGTTCTATCAGTTAACTATGTTATATCACTAGTTAGAAGAGTAATTGGTACCTGTGGGTCCATTAAGTAAGTTGGATTCAGTTGAGCAGTTACGTTGTTCTCAGCTAATCCCCGTTATGCATATGATCAACTACAATAAAGCAGGGAGCTGCTTCTGAGGTTGACTGTCTGACAGTTGGGACAAAGATAAAGAGTAGGAACTCCAGGCTACATGTCATTCATTCATCTAACAGCAACTAGCCCTGGCTTTTGTAGTGTCTAGGAAGTTTAATAAGAATGGGAAGCAGCAAGACTTCTTGAGGCCTAGGCTTAGAACTTATACTATACCTCTGACATATTCTATTATTCTAACCAAGTCAGAAGGCAATCTAGAGTTAAAGTACTGTAAAGCCACCTTGAAAAGACACCAATAAAAGAAAAGGTAGAATTGGACATGGTGACATAACACTATGATCACGGCACTTATGAGGTTGAGGCTGGATGATTAGGAGTTTGAGGCCAGATTTGGCTATATGAGACCCTGTCTCACCACTCCTCAAAAAAATAAGGAAGGAGAAAGAATAAGAGGAGGAGGAGGAGGAGGAGAAGGAGAAGGAGAAGGAGGAGGAGAAGGCGGCAGAGACAAAGAACTGAAATCATTTTTCTTTCTAGGTTTATTCTTGTTTTGAAGCAGGAATTCACTATGTAGCCCAGGTTGGCTTTAATTTCTGATCCTCCTGTCTCATCTGCCTAAGTGCTGGCTTATAGATATATGTTACCATAACCAGATCTCTCTAGATTCTTAAAAGTTACACCTATGACATCTTTATTTTTTTTTTTATAGTTCTGGGGAAATAGAACCTCAAACCTTGCACATGCATAGCAGACTACCACTGAGGTACATCCCTGATCCCTCCTGTAACATTTAAAAATGCCTTGAGTCTGCCTTGTTAATTGGAACAGTTTTGAGCTGTCATATAAGAAGAGGTGGAAGTGTAGTTCAATGGTAGAGCACTTGGCCTAGTGTGCATGAGGTTCTTCATTTACCATTCCTTGTACCACAAAAATGTTTTGATCCATGGCCCCCCTATGGTGGTTAATATTAATAATTTATTTGATCAGATTTACAAGGGCCTAGGAAAGAATCAGGTGGAAAGACCTACTCTGAACATAATTAGTACAATCCCATAGGCTTAGTACTCTGATAGACTGTAGGGAGAAAATGAGAAGGATTGTTAGCAAGCCCCGACCCCCATGTGTGTCTCTGTCTGTCTGTCTCTGTCTCTCTCCCTTTCCTTCTAGGCTTGTTACTGGCCTGCCCTCGCCATCTCCCTATCCCTACTCCCCACCTCCTTTCTTGAATGCCCAGAATTGAGTTTCTCTGCCCTCCCAAACTCTCTTTGTCATGACTGAAACCATGTTGCAGTCTGGAAACAAAGATAAATCACACCAGCTTATGGGATGGTGTGGCTCATGTTCAATGTGATTTTTCCATCTTTACCTTGAAACACCCTCACTGATATGCCCAGTGGTATATAGTCTAAGGATTCTAAGTAATCAAGTTCACCATAAAGATTAACCATCACAAGTCCACTCCTTCCTTGTCACTTTAAGTGATCTATCACTTAAAATGGTAACATTCCACTTTGGGCCCTTAAAGCCTCTGGTTCATCCATACGACAAAATATATTTAATCCATATTTTA
This sequence comes from Peromyscus maniculatus bairdii, assembly GCF_049852395.1. Lineage (NCBI taxonomy): Eukaryota > Metazoa > Chordata > Mammalia > Rodentia > Cricetidae > Peromyscus > Peromyscus maniculatus. The sequence continues at coordinate 124,215,570 of NC_134875.1, read as the reverse complement.
AAGTCCTCAAAAACCCTTTTAAAAGTGTTAGCAAAATATTGTTCAGAAGTCTAAGTGCAAAGTCTTAACTAAGACAAGCAAAACAACTCACTTTTAGTATACAATGACACAATCTTAGTGTAAGCCTCTATGACCCCTTCAATCTTACATTTTGCATATGTATAAAACCACTACCATTCCAAATGGGAGGACTTGAGGTATAGCAAGTAAAGATTGACCCAAAGCAAAACTGAAACCAATCAGGACATCAAACCCTATAGTTTCATGTCTAAAATCTGGAATTTGTGATCATGTAGGCTCTGATGGGCTTGGGAAGCCCTGCCCCTCCAGTTCTTCTGCCTGTAGCACGTGTAACTTAGCTCCACTTTTTGTCTGCAGCTATCCTCAGTGCATGTCCCATGATCTGCATTGCAATTTGGGCATCAGTGTCAGTTTCTACAGAGACTTCTCAGGGTTTCCTTGATTGGAATCTGACTCTTCCACATGCTGCCTAGCCTCAGCAGCTTTGAAAACCTCCATGACCACTTCACTCTTGCATTTTTTTGTGACTGCAAAAATCAGCATCATGTGGTTTATACTGCCAAATTCTGCTGCCAAATCATGATGTAGTCTGGCCTCCATCTACAACAGCTGTAATGGACTGTGTACAAAATCTTGGTTGCTGAAACTGGGCAAACACTTTATAGGAAGTTGTTTTTGAACCAAGAACCTACCTCAGTGGCATTGCAACTCACCTCTCTCTTTCCATTGAATTTGCATTTCTACCAGTTGGTTGGTGGGTGGAGTCTTAAGACTTCAGGGTACCTTTCCTATAGTCCTGATACAAAGTGTGAGGTTTCTTTTTAACGTTTCATTTCTCTAGACCTACCTTGTCTCTGACTTGAAACTTGTTCCTCTTTCTGACTAAATTGCATGCTTTTCATAGATTGCTGCTCTCATAACACTGTAATACTGACTAAGATCAATGAGCAGTAACTATATCATTCCCTAGATGTTAGGTTTGCCTGAAAATTCTTCCACCAAACATTTTAGTCTGTCTTTTTTTTAAATTTAGCCTCACTCAAGTTTTTAGGATGTTGACAGAATGCAGCCAGATTTTTCCCCCAGAATGCAACAAGAATGACTTTTACCCCAAGTCTCCAGTAGAATCCTTGTTCTCTTCTGAAATCTATTGAAGTAGGCCTCCATTGTGTATTTCTCTTGGCATTTTGGTCTTCTAGATTCCCACCATGAGTACCCATTAAGTTTGCTTACAGTATTCTAGTGCTTTTCTAGCTTACAGCTTCAAACTCTTCTACATTCTCCCTGCAAACCAGTTCAAAAGGCACTTGAATCACATAGTCAGGTTTATCATAGCAACAGCACCACTCCAGGTACCAGTGTTGTGTATTACTTTACTTGTTGCTGTGACAAAGTACCTGAGAGAAAGCAACTTTAAAAAAGGAAGTGTTAGCATAGGCCCTAGGTTCCAAAAAGCCAGCTCATGCACTGATATGTAAAATTAAATTAATTATAAAATATTAATAATAAAGGAAGAGTTTATTTTGGCTCACAACTTGTGGATACAGTATGCCATTGCAGACCTGGAGGCATGAGCATGAGGTGATTAGTTATAGTACATGGATCATTCAAGAAGCAAAGAAAGATGAATGGTGGTGATCAGCTTTCCTTTTTGAAAATTTTACATTTATCATCATCATCCTGTGTGTGATTCATGAGCACATGCATGCCATGATATGCATATAGAGGCTAGAGAACTGCTTTGAGGAGTTGGTTCTTACATACCATGAGTTCCAAAAGTCAAACTCAGGTCATCAGGCTAGCACAACAAATGCTTTGATCTAATAAAGGCATCTCACAGCCCCCGCCTCTCCATTTTTCCCTTTTTATTCAGTCTGGGTCTACATCCCATGAGATAGTGCTGCCAACATTAATGATGGGTCTTCTCTCTTTAGTTAAGCTTCTTATAAACCCCTCTCACAAATTTCCCAGGAGTATGTCTTCTAAATCAGTCTAAATTTAGTAAAGCTGACAATGAAGATAAGCCATCAAATTAGTATAGATGCAAAATTTGGAAGTTAAAGTGCAAGCTTTCTGTACATATAAAATAGTTCGTTCATTTAGAGCTGTTGAAAATTTAAAATAGACTACCTTTTAGGTACTGAGCCATTGGAGTAGTTGGGTAAAAGGTATCTTTTGGTCAGCTGTCTAGAAAGATAATGGTGAATGCTTTTGTGAGTCAGCTTTTATTCAGTTCTCAGTATTTTCCTCAATGTTGCTTTTGTTTTGTTTTTGGAATTTTTGTCTTACTAGTTTGCGTTTGTTTTGATTTTGTTTTTGTAGGTTTTTTTTTTTGAAGGAGAAAGAACATAAAGATGGATGGTTAAGGAGATGAGGAGGAGCTGAGAAGACTTGGGGAAGATGTAAAACATGATCAAATATATTGTATGAAAAAAATTACAGAAAAGGAACTACATATTAACTATTTTTCTCAATGAAACAATAACACCTGACAATAAGCAACTTAAGGAAACATTTATTTGTGGTCACAGTTTGAGGGCATAGGCCATCATGGCCTGGAAGTCATGATGCCAGCTACTTGAGGCTTGTGGTCGTATTGTATTGACAGCAAGGAAACAGAGAGGAATGCTACTGCTCAGCTCACATGGAATGGTGCTGCCTACATTTATGGTAGATATTCCCACCTCAACTAACCCAGTCTAGAAACTCCTTTGCAAAACATGCCCTAGATCCAGTCAAGTTGATAGTATTAACCATCACACATTACAAACGAATGGATTTTTCCCCCCTGGCAGCTCTGCAGAGTTCTCTTATATCACTGGGCCAAGTTAATTTATTTGCCTTTGATCTTGAGGGATAAAACTAAACTTAACAGTCTTAAATAAGAAAACATTGAAACTTGAGGTCCAGAAATTTTTTGCCATTAACTATCTGCGTGCTCTAGGCTCATAAGCACTTTTAACAAGGTTTTTACTTTCTACAAATTGTACCTCAACAGTGAGTTTCTTTTTCAGAATTTTGAGAGTTTTGTGTCTATATTTTTATAAAATAACCAAAATAGCACTGAAAAGACTCTCCCTCCCTCCCTCTCTCCCTCTCTCCCTCTCTCCCTCTCTCCCTCTCTCTCTCCCTCCCTCCCTCCCTCCCTCCCTCCCTCCTCCCTTTCTCTCTCTCTCTCTTTCTGGTTTATTTTATTGCCCATTTATTTGCTCTAGGAGAGTGCAGTGAGTAAAATCTTTTAAGATTGTAAATTGATTAATTTCCTTTTTTTCCAAATTAATATCTTATAGATATGGTGGAAAAATAAGTATCTGTACTTTTGTCATATGGTTATTCTTATAATAATTAATTTTTCACTCTAAGACAAAAGTAATTTGGAAATACAAAACTTTGGGATAAATAAATTTAGACAGGAACTGAAAATAATGCAGAGGAACAAACTTCCAGTTATAGACTAGATGTAGTAGACCCGTTTCACTCTTCAATCTATTCCCATCCAATATAATGTTATAGGTAGTTTTTAGAGATAAAAGTAGAAAAGGGTAAAGAAAACCAGGAGCCAGGAATGATCATATGTACCTATAATCCCTGTACTCAAGAGACGGTCAGGATGTTATAAATTCAAAGCCAGCCATAGCCTGGCGGTGGTGGCGCACGCTTTTAATCCCAGCACTCGGGAGGCAGAGCCAGGTGGATCATTGTGAGTTCGAGGCCAGCCTGGACTACCAAGTGAGTTCCAGGAAAGGCGCAAAGCTACACAGAGAAACCCTGTCTCGGAAAAAAACAAACAAAAACAATCAAAGCCAGCCATATTTTTTTTAAAAAAAGGAGAAAAACTAACTATAATTACCTGAATAAAAATGACAATACAGTGTACCAAAATTGTAGAATGTAACTTAAATTAATGCTGAGAGGGAAATTCATAGCACTGGGTGTGTATACAATGAAAAGATACAAGGCTAAAATGAAAAATCTTAAATTCTCAGTTTAAGAAATGAGAAGAGTAAAATAAACCCAAAACAAGAATAAGGAAGGTTATATTAAAGAAGTCATTGTTATTTAAAATGAAAGTTTCTAACACTGAGGAGAAATTATTGTTTTGGACTTTTATCATGTCCCTAGAAGATTTTCATGTGTAATAGGAACTTACAACCTCTACTGTGAAGGCAAAATATTCTTTCTTATGTTTTAAATTGACATTAACATGATTCTGAGACCCTTTCATTTGCCTTTCAACCCTTTTTTGTGCTGCTCTTGAAGTTAGTCCTGATTTGTATGTTAACTTCCATATTCCATTCCCATTGCCTCTCTGACTGGACATGAGCTTAATTAACATCAATCCCCCTTCACTTCACATACACATCTTCCTTGATTGATTTTAGAATTAACTCTGAAACCCCACTCTCATTGGCTTGTCACACATCAACAGTTTTTTAGGCTGTGATCACCCAAGTCATGGTAACTGTGTCTTGTACTCCTCACCTTGTTACTCTGGCTTACAGAATTTTTTTTTATTTTTCTTTTAAAGCACATAATAAATTTTCTAAGACAGGGCTATGGTTTTCAAATTTTTGAATTAATTTTCTGAAAAAATGGCAAAACATCAGTAGTAAAATTGTTCACTGAACTTTCTGAAGTATTTCAACCCACCCTTTCTGAAATCAAGGCTTTCTTCTAGAATGGCTCTCAAATATTTAACTGCCATCCTCGTCTTTCCTAATTTTGATATACATCATCATATAAAAACAATACAAACCATTTAAAGTCATATAAAACAAAACAATAAAATAGAGGATTAGAAGAAAAATCACATAGGGGCTGGACAGGTGGCTCAGCAGTTATGAGCACTGTTTGCTCTTATAGAGGACCTAACTTCAGATCTCAGCACCATCATACTAGTTCACAACAATCCATACTTCAGTTCCAGGGGATCCATTGTTACCTTTTTTCTGACCTCCATGGGCACCAGGCATGCACATGGTATGGTACAAATACATACCTGCAGGAAAAACACTCATACATACAAAATAAATAAATCTTAAAAATTTATTAAAAGGTCACATCCTTAAAGCAGCTTTGCAATCTGCAGAACACAGTACTAGCTTTAAAAATATATATGGAAAGAAAGGTTTTATGCATTTGTATTATTTATATATGAAGAGCTACAGTAATTTTCCTCTATAAAAATTAGCAATTGTCAGGCAGTGGTGGCGCACGGCTTTAATCCCAGTACTTGGGAGGCAGAGGCAGGCAGATCTCTGTGAGTTTGAGGCCAGCCTGGGCTACGGAGTGAGTTCCAGGAAAGGCGCAAAGCTACACAGAGAAACCCTGTCTTGAAAAACAAAATAAAATTAGCAATCTAGGTCAGGTGTGATAGTATATGCCCGTCATCCCAGCACTCATGAGGCTGAGGTAAGAAAAATTTCAGGTTTGAGTCCAATCTGGGGTACATATAAGACTCTAGCTCCAGAAAAAGACTCTATGGAGGTAGAGACAAGGATCTGGAGTTCAAGGCCAATTTTGGCAGCATAGTAAGTTAGAGAGTAGCATGAGTTATATGAAACACTCAACAAAAAGTAGCAAACTATGTTAATTCATTTGATGACATAATTTTCATTGCACTTAATATAGTTTTATATTTGAGACTAAACAGAAAAAATAATCAACCAGCACAGAGTTGTTAATATTTTTTTAAATATTAATGGCTATGAAGTACAGTCAAATGGACTAAGCAAATTTCTGATCACATAAGTATTATTTTTAATGATAAACTATTTTTAATGATCATTGGATGATACAGTGAAGTAAAAGTGATCAGTTGATCTTTTCTATATTTATAAATGACTTCATCTTCCATGAGTTCCACTGTGCCAATAGGGGAGAGTGGCTGAAGACCATAGTGGGGATTTATCATAGTCTAAAATTTATGGGCAAGTTTTCAGCCAATAGCTACTGCAACTGAAGTAAAGAGAGCTTTCTTACAGATGCTCCCAACTGCATTGGTGCCTTTGATGTTAATCAGAATTTACCTACTATGATAACAACCTTTTTCATCATGTTGAATCCCTAGTTTAATTAATTCATGCCTCTGGAATTTGGATTCTGCATGATGGCCAGATCAGGCAGTCAACAGCTAGAATCACAGTTAAAGTGGTTTCTTAACCAAGAGCTGCAGTAACTGGGAAGAGTTCTTGGCCTGTGAGTAATTTAGCATGTCTACATGAGCATTCATTCACTGGCACTTCAGTGCAGATGAAACTGATTAGTTAGTCATAATTCCCCAGTAACTTTAGGCTTCTACTGTTGCTGAAGTTTTCCTGGTCCTGCTTGGCCCATGGTCAGGACAAATCTCTCACCCGCCAGTCCTGCAGCTGCTCAGACCCAACCAAGTAAACACACTTATATTGCTTACAAACTGTATGGCTGCAGCAGACCTTTTGTTATTTAGTTCTTATATCTTAAATTAACCCATTTCTATTAGTCTATAATTTGCCATGTGGCTTGTGGCTTACCGGTAACTTACATCTCGCTTGTCATGGTGGCGGCTGGCAGTGTCTCTCTGTTTCAGCTTTCCATTTCCCAGAATTCTCCTCTCTCCTTGTCCTGCCTATACTTCCTGCCTGGCTACTGGCCAATCAGTGTTTTATTTATTAACCAATCAGAGCAACACATTTAACATACAGAACATCCCACAGCATTCTACTATCTTCATAATCCTCTCTTTCTAAACTTGTTTCTCTTTTCTGTACGTCTAGGAAAAAGAAATTGTCTTCCTCATTTTTGTTTGTTTTTTCATTGTCTCCTTTCTTGTGGTTAGGGAAATGCCTGACCTCTCAACACAGCATTAATGTGTACTTGTTATTTTTACTATCACCTGGATAAAAGTGGCTTTTCCTAATAATCGTTTTGATGATTACTTTTTTTTTTTTTTTTTTTTTTTTTTGGTTTTTCGAGACAGGGTTTCTCTTGTGTAGCTTTGTGCCTTTCCTGGAACTCACTTGGTAGCCCAGGCTGGCCTCGAACTCACAGAGATCCGCCTGCCTCTGCCTCCCGAGTGCTGGGATTAAAGGCGTGCGCCACCACCGCCCGGCCGTTTTGATGATTACTTTAAATCAGGTGGTAGATGTTAGGATAAAACTCATTAGGGGTGTATGTGGGTAAAATTTAAGGAGAAAAGCATCTCATAGTAGAATTTATTAGAAATCAAAAATCATTTTGAGTTTCTTTTATTTTCTAAAGCTAAAAATTTAGGGAATAAGAATGTGTTGCCTTCTGTTCCATCATGAGGCACTCATTTGAAGGCTGTATTCAGTAGACATAATTTTTTCTGTTGTTATTCTTGACACAGCCAAAACAGTTTTTATTGGTGAAATGTTTTGGTAATTTTAAGTTATCCTAGCTTTACTGATAAATAACTTAAGATGCCATACAATTTATTTATTTTAAGTGTACAATACCATAGGGTTTCACACATTTATGAAACCATCAACATTATCCATATTTTATAACTTTTCTATCTCCCCACAAAGGAGCCTTGTATCATTTACAGTTAGTCCCCATTCTTACCCCAATCTACTTACTTCATGTCTCTATAGATTTATCTATTTTAAATAGTTCTTATAGATGAGATCATGTGATGATTCTCTTCTCTTGTCTTTGTGTTGTGATTATGATAGCATACTACTGTTTTTCACTTGCTTTTTTTATTACGTGTCAGTGATTTGTTTCTTTTAATTACCAAGTAGTCTATAGTATGAATTTGCCTCAGATATTTTTATTTATTTAGTTGTTGAAAAACATCTCAGTTGTTTCAAGTTTTAAGCTATTATGAATAAAACTGCCATAAATGCCAGGTGGTGGTGGAACACGCCTTTAATCCCAGCACTAGCACTTGGGAGGCAGAGGCAGGTGGATCTCTGTGAGTTCAAGACCAGCCTTGTCTACAAAGCAAGTTCCAGGACAGCCAGGGCTGTTACACAGAGAAACCCTGTCTCGAAAAAAAACAAAACAAAAAACGAACCAAACAAAAAAAAATTGCCATAAATACTTATGTGAACCTAAGTTTTCATTTCTCTGGGGTAAATGTCCAGGAATATAATTGCTGAATTTTTTTAGTACTTGAATGCTTAATATTTCAAGAAATGACCAAGTTATTTTCTAGATTAGCAGTACTGTTTTAAGTCTTACTAGCAAAATATAAATTGTAGTTTCTCTACATCTTCTCTAGCATTTGATATTTTCACTTTATTTTTTTAATTTCAGCCTTTCTAATAAATGTATAAAGATATCTTACTGTAGTTTTAACTTATATTTCCCTAATAGCTAATGGTATTAAGCATCTTTTTATATGCTTACTTGCCATTTGTCTTTTTGGCAATGTATCCATTCATAAATTGAGTTATTTAGTTCCCTGCTGTTGAGTTTGATCATTTCTTTAAATATTTTAAATATATGTCGACTGTCAGATATGCATTTTGTAATAAATATTTAAATGTTACACATATACAATGTATGTTTTGACTATTCTAGAGCTTGGTTTATATCTGATTTTTGTTTGTTTTGTTTTGAGACATGGTTTCACTAGGTTGCTCAGAGAAAAAGCTTTTCATTTTGATGAGGACAAATTTTCCTTGGCCAAATAATGCTTTGAAATTCTAAGAATTCTGAATCTATGGATCCTGTGCATATCTCTGATATTTTCTCCTATGTTTCTCTTTTAAAAATTTATTAACAGATATTAATGGGACAAAGTCATGAGTTTCATGACATTTTCATTTGCGTGTATCATATACTTTGACCATATTCACCCCCACTGCCCTCCTCTGTCCTCCATTCTCTTTTCTGTTAGTTGTCTTCCTCTTCCAAAATATATCCTTTTTTACTTTCATGACACACACAGATGTTTATGTATATGTGCATTTATACACACACGAGATACATTCTACATATGAAAGAAAACACAATGTTTGTCTTTCTGATCTGATTTATTTCACTTAATATGATCTCCAGTTCCTTCCATTATCCTGCAAATGATGTAATTTCATTCTTTATGGATGAATAAAACTGTTAGTTATTTAGCTGCGTTGTGTTCTTACCCTGCAAGGAAGTGTCACAAAACACGACAGAATCCGCTTATAAGAGTTTATTAGAGATAAAGGGATAGAGAGTGCACAGGCCTGTGGGAGAGACACGTGCGTGGAGAAGAGGAGAGAGAAGAAGAGAGAGAGGGCCGGGAACATGGCGCTCCGCTTTAAAAACCGGCTGGGGGCGTGGCCAGGTCACGTCACTACTCCACGAGTGTGCGCAGATCACATGGTCACGTTGCGCGCTCACGTGGCCATGTAACGTCACGGATCCTGGTCACGTGAGACGCCTTGACCTGGAAATGGCTATCATGACTTGGAATTGGCTAGGCGGAAGTGTCCGCCTGGTATATGCAACCCTGGGAGCGTGTTGTGAACCCTTCAAAAACCCCATTTGGTATACACACATTTTCTTTATTCATTTATCCATTAGTGGGTGTCTAGACTGATTCTGCATTTTAACTATTATGAATAGTGCCACAATAAACATAGATGTGTAGGTATCTGTGTGGTGTACTTATTTAGATTCCTTTGTGTATATTCCCAGGGATGGTATAACTGGGTCCTATGGTAGTTATGATTTTAGTTTTTGAGGAACCTCCATATTGATTTCTATAGTTATTGCACTAATTTACAACAGTGTATAGGAAAAGGTTTCTCTGTCCACCCCCAACTCCCCACGTTTTCACCAGAATTTGTTCTTTCTTGATTATAACTGTTCTGACTGGAGTGAGATAAAATCTCAGTGGTGTTGGTTGGTGGATGGGTGAGTGTGTTGGTTGGTTTCCTGAGTCAGGGTTTCATGTAGCCCAGACTAGCCTCCAAACATGCTTTGTAGCTGAGGCTAGCCTTGTATTCCTCTTTTTTTCTGCCTCCACCTCCCAAGTACCGAGATTACAGATGTGTAACACAACTTTCCAGTTTCAATATAGTATTGATTTGCATTTTCCTGATGGTTATGAATGTTAAGCATTTTTTCACATATTTATTGGCCATTTTTAGTACTTTTGAGACGTGTATGTTTATTTGCCCATTTACTGATTAGATTGTTTAGAGGGGGGTTGGTGATTTGTTGTTGTTATTTTTTTAGTTCTGTACATATATGTGCTAGATCATATATTGTCTTAAACTGTAGGTCATGACCCCATTTGGGGAGACTTTCATGACTGAATGTGGGAATCATGAGTTTGGAAATAATAAGTTACTGAATATGCAATGACTAAATTTGATTCAAAATCAAGTGCATAATGAATCAGATTTTTCTGGCAGTACACTCCTGTGTTACATCACATGATTTCACAGCTGTCTTGGTTCTGAATACACAACATGTGCACTTTGCATTGCTTTTGATATCGTACCATGCAATGCCAGTTAATTCTGCCTGAAGCTTGGTTCAGATGTTATACATTGCAGTGCTGTTATTAAAGTTCTCTGCTCTTAAACATAATAGTAATAAGCAAAGTCTTTTCACTCTATTTCTACTATCATTCTTTGGGATACAGGTATCAAATTAGTATACATTTGGATAGTATTGTGTTAGAATAGGTGAAATTACTGTTTGATAGACTGGAGAAATGGCTCAGCAATTAAGAGCACTCTTGCAGAGGACCTGGGCTCAGTTCCCAGCACCCCTATGGCAGTTCATAACTGCTTTTAACTCCATTTCCAGGAGATTGACACCCTTTTCTGGCCTCCACAGTCTCTTGCATGCATGTGATGCACATGTACTCATGCAGACACAGACACATAAAAATAATAGGTAAATCTTTTTTAATGGCTACTTGAAGCCAGATGTGGTAGCATACTCCTTTGTTTAATCCCAGTACTCCAGGTAGATCTTTGTTAGTTCTAGGTAAGCTTGGTCTTCATACAAAGTTCTAGGCCAGCTCTCTGGCCATAATGAGGTCCTGTCTTTTTTTTTTTTTTTTCCGAGACAGGGTTTCTCTGTGTAGCTTTTCACCTTTTCCTGGAACTCACTTGGTAGTCCAGGTTGGCCTCGAACTCACAGAGATCCGCCTCCCTCTGCCTCTCGAGTGCTGGGATTAAAGGCGTGCGCCACCACCGCCCAGCAGAGGTCCTGTCTTTAAAAAGGTACTATTTGATTTTATTTGATTTGAGTTTAAAATTTCACATAAAAATATTAAATGAATTTTGGCTTGGTATGGAGACAGAATTTTTGACAATTTCTGAAATGGTTCTAAACATATTTCTGCCATTTTATACTGTGTCTTTGTGTGAAGTGACACTCTTAGCACTGACAGAAAATCAAAATATCAATCAGGGGGAAAGAAGTGGCTCAGCAGTGTTAAGAGTACTAGGTCCTCTTACAGAGGATCAGAGTTCTCCCAGCAACCATGTGACTCACAACTGCCTGTAATTCCAGCTCCAGGAGATACCACACCTTTTCAGGCCTTCTTGGGCATGTGCACATGGAATGTTTTCTCTCTTTCTCTCTTTCTCTCTTTCTCTCTTTCTCTCTCTCTCTCTCTCTCTCTCTCTCTCTCTCTCTCTCTCTCCCTCCCTCCCTCCCTCCCTCCCTCCCTCTCCCTCTCTCTCCCTCTCCCTCCCTTCTCCCCCCTTGCACACACATATACACACAAAAATATATTTTTTAAAATAATCAGGTTTGGAAAATGTTGAAGATTCTCCATATCTAATGTATCAATAGTCAGCTGAGATTCCATTCTTCATGTAAAAATTAAACATACTCAACTCATTAGTATGCAAATTTAATTTAATCTTCAATAATAGTAAAATTAGTATATGTATACCAAAGAGTTGGCTTTAAAGTAAGTTTCCTTATAGTTTGTTATCAGCAAATGTTTGATTTGTCTCCCTGAGGTCGTGTAAAAGTTTCTCAGGAGTGGGGATTTTCAATGGAAAAAAATAAGAAACCCGGTCCTAACTATCCCCTGTCAGTTATACAGCTAGAAAACATTTTCTCCCATTTTGTAGACTACCTCATTCTCATTTCTTTTGCTTTTTATTTTGCTTTTAATTCCATGCAGTCTCATTGGCCTCTTAGGCTTTTTCTAAATATTTCATGGATTTTACCCTTAGTGTATATTACATCATGAATTAAATTTTGTATAACAACTTAGACTTTGGTTGAGGTTCTCATTCTAGTACCATTCCAACACTATTTGTATACTTTTATTAAAATATATTGGGCATATTTATGGGGAAGTCTTTTGAAAATAAGATAAAAACATATCAGTCTAAGAACAGGAATATGTTAGGCTATATAGCAAAGGAAAATTAAGGTTGCTAAGCAGTGGTTTTAAAGTAGAGACATTATCTTGGATTATTTGGTTGGGTTGAATGTAATTACAGGGGTCTTGAAAGTGAAAAAGTGGAAAAGATGTCTAGATCTGATTATAGAAGTTATTATTTGAGAGATGTAGCATTGTTTGCTTTAAAGATGGCCGAGGTCCATGAAATGAAAATGAATCCTCTAGAAACTGGACTTGGCAAGGAAGGAAATAAATTCTCCAAAGGGCCTCTAGAAAGAGATGCAGCCCTGCTGGCAAATTTTATTTTAGCCCAGTGAAGCCAGACTACATTTCTGACCCACTGAAACATAAAAATAAATGTATATAGTTTTAGGCCACCAACTTTATGGTAATTTGTTACTGTAACACTACTAAACTAACAGATATTTTAGGAAAGCTCCCATTATTAAATGGCTACGAACTTTTTCTGCTTTTAATTTTTGCTTATTCTTTTAAGACAATGTCTTGCTGTGTAGCCCAAACTGGCCTGGGACTTGGAACCTTCCTCGCTCAACTTCCCAAGTAGCTCAGCTTCCGAACTCCAAGTGGGATAACAGGCATATACTATCAAACCTGACAAATAATTAGGATTGTAAATGCTTGGCCATAACACACACACACACACACACACACACACACACACACACACACACACATATACACACACATTGATACATAAGAGAGAATGTGTGTAGTAATATCCTTGTGCAATTATACAAATGAAGTGATCCCACAAGCAAATTTGTGCATTCAAAATGGAATAGTTAGAAAATACATTATTTTTATTTTTACTTGAATTTCCATATTCATTGTGATTTTAAATTAAGTATTAATTTTTCTTTTCTTTCATTTAGTTAAGATACAGTCTCACTATGTAGCCTTGGCTGGTCTGGTACTCACTGTGTAGGCCAGGGTGGCCTCAAACTTACAGAGATCCTCCTGTTTCTGCCTCCTGAATGCTGGGATTAAAGGTGTGCTCGTGTTGCCCCTGTTTTAGGGGACTCAAGGTGAGCTGGCCCTGAGGGTGTGAGAGTAGCAGAGCTATCTCTGCCCCCCCACACACACACTTGTCTGCCATGTAATGGCCTGTGCCAGGGAAAGTTGCCCTCCCCTCCACCCCTTCCAGCCCATAGCGGGTGTGAGGACTGGCCCCTAGATCACAAGAATTGGAGAACTAGCCCTGCCCCTCACCACACAGGAGAGCAGAACCTGCATCCTGCCAGGGCAGCACACTAGAGCTGACCCTGTTGTCTGGATGCAGGTGAGCCAGGAGAGCTGACCTCATATACCTCCTACGGTAATTGGGAGAGAGAGCCCTGCACCTCTCCTGGGCAAGACAGTGGAGCTGGCCCTGGTGGTGTAAGTGTGGGTGAACTGGACCGGAGACTCTGAGAGAAAGAGAACTGGCCCCCACTTCTTGCTGCAGGCTGCATTGGGTGTGCTGGCCAAGGCAGAGAGCTCTCCTGGGTGGTGGCAATGAGGGAAAGCTGGCAGGCTGACCAGCCCAGGGTTATGAGTGGGCCCACCCCAACATCCACCTCATCTATAAACTGTTGGAGCATGTAAAGAGGACAAACCTACAGATCCAAAACTGCAGGATCGCCATGACACAGGACAAGAGAATATCCAAGAGGAACCCCAGTGAGAGACCATTATTGATGGTGTAGCAGAGACAAGAGACCTCAAACTAGACCAATGACTCATGGCAATGAACACTTGCAAATGAAGATGAAAGGACTAAAGGGTGAACTGGATGACACACTGGGCCATACTACAGCTTCCATGATGAGATTCTTCTCTTTTGGTTTGGTTTGGTTTTGGTTCTTTTTTTTCTTGCTTTGTTTTGTTTTGCTTTGTTTTGGTCTGTTTGTATGCTTTGGTTTTGAGTATTCTTTTGAATTTTGTTTTGGGGGGAAGTTAACAAGATTGGGGTGGTGGTGGGTGGAATTGGGAGGAATGATGGGAAATCCACTAAGAATCAATAAAAGTTTAAAGAAAAAACTTACCTGGAAGGGGAGATCCCATGATCACGAAGGTGGTTTTTCCAGGGCGAGGCTTATCCATTGCACTCCGGATGTGCTGACCCCTACAATTTCCCCAAATGCGGGAAACTCGACTGCATAATTTGTGGTAGTGGGGGACTGCGTTCGCGCTCTCCCCTTAAAAAAAAAAACACAAAAAACCTGCAAGGCCATGCTTGATCAACATACAACTTTTGATGCAGATTTTTTTTGTTTCTTTAACGGCATTATTGTGATAAAACATATACCATATAGTTCACCTGCTTAAGTATACAATTCAATGATTTTAATAACTTTACAGATATGTGCAGTCATTACCACAGAGCACCTTAAAGTTGTTAGCCTGCTGTTTTTTTTATTTTTATTGTTTCTGATGAGAAGTCATTAATCATATTGATCTTATTGGGGGGGTGTGCATGAGGAGGTTTTTTTCAAGGTGGCTTCTTTCAAGGTTTTCTCAGTGTGTTTTTTTTTTTGTAGCTTTTATCAGTTTTTGTATAATGTTTGTATTTGTGGTTTTCTTTGTATTTATCCTACTTGGAGTTTGTTCGATTTCCTGCATATGAAAACTACTATTTTTCAGTAAATTTGGAAAGTTCTTGGCAGGGAGGATGTTTCTCACTGGCATTCCCATTACATATATGTTAATGCATATAATAAGTACCTCACATTACTCTATAAAGCTCTGTTCAATTTTCATCTCTTTTTCTCTCTACTCTTCAGCTTGCCTAATATCTATGGGATGATTTCCAGTTCACTGATTCTTCTGTCAGTTTAAATCTACTCTTAGAGCTCTTTACATTTCTAGTTATTATACTTTACAACACTAGATTTTTTTCAGTTAGTCCTGTTTCATACTTTGTTTCTTTAGTGAAATTCTGTTTATCAAAGCATTGTCATCATGCTTTACTTCTTTAAACATGGTTTTCTCTAGTTCTTTGAAAATATTTACATAGGTAATATGAGTCTATGTCTACTAAATCTATCTTGGATAGTTTCAGTTGCTTACTTTTTTGCTATTTGGTTATTCTTTCTTGTTTCTTTGAATGTCTTGCCAGTTTTGTTGGAAATTGGATGTTTTCAGTAATATAACAGTGAGTACACACACACCCAGCTTTGTTATTTGCTTGCTTGCTTCTTTAGTGAGTAGCTGAATTACTTTATTGAAGTTCGTTTACTAATCCCTGACCTCTATCTTGAAGTGTAAAGCTTCTAATATAGCCTCATAAGTACAGTCTTGGATATGTCCATAGTCACCCTGGGGTGATGGTAGTTTTGACAAGGGTTCCTTTGTCTCTTTCCCTCCATAACTACACTCCATTTTCTTTGATTTTTGTGGTGGTTGTTTGAGACAGGGTCTTACTAAGTAGCTTTGACTGGCCTAGGACTTACTATGTAGGCCAGGCTGGCCTTGAAGTCCTAGAGATCAGCCTGTCTCTGCCTTCAGAGTGCTGGGATTAAAGGTATGTGTCACCACACCCAGCCCCACATTTCACTTTTTTTTAAAGATTTATTTATTTATTATGTATACAGCATGTACAACTGCAGGCCAGAAGAGGGCACCAGATCTCATTGCAGATAGTTGTGAGCTACCATGTGGTTGCTGGGAATTGAACTGAGGACCCCTGGAAGAGCAGCCAGTGCTCTTAACCTCTGAGCCACCTCTCCAGCCCCTCACATTTCACTTTTAAACTCCACTAATGGATAGCTAATTGTTCTGCTGCTTTTTAAAAAATATTAATTTATTTTTATTATAGATGTATCAGTTTGCCTGTATATATGTATGTACATCTTGTATATGCCTTGTGCCAACAGGGACCAGAAGAAGGAAGGCATCACAACCCCTTTAAGTGGAGTTGCAGATGTTTGTGAGCTGTCATGTGGATGCTGGTAATTGAATCCAGGTTATCTACAAGAGCATGAAATGCTCTTAGCCACCAAGCCATCACTCAAGCCCCTATTCTGCTATTTTCAGTAGCATCTTGCTTGGGGCATAAATTTGCTACACAAACTGATCAGATCAAATTAGTGGTCCTTTGAAAAGGTAGTTCCTGATAATTGGTATTTGAGATTTTTGGGGTGGAATAAGTGTACCTCAGTGGTAGAGTACTTGCATAGCATGTACAGGGCCATGGATAAAATCCCAGCACTGTAGAGAGAGGTTTCTTCTGACTCCAAGAGGCTCTTCCCTCCCCTCTTCCTCTTGTTTGCTTTGGTATATTGGACAATCTATGCTTGAGCTTGTCATACTCATCTGAAAATTAAGTCATATCCACTCAGGAAGAATTGGAGCCCTCTATTCTGTGGCTTGCCTTTCTCTTTAGCAGGGAATAATCTGTGAGTCACAGCAAAGTCCTTCTGAATGGAAGCTCTAGGTCTTTTGGGCTTGCCTTTCCCATAGAATCTTGACCCCCTCAAGCTGGGACCAAGACAATCAAGGACTCAGTATTTTTAGCAGTACCACAGCCAAAGCATTGTCTCCATCCCATGATTAAGGGTTAGGTAGAAAAAAACCAGTCTACCCCACACAACCTCTCATCCCTAGTCAACTGAAACTGCCTCAACAGCAGGTAGCTGGTGGCAGAATAAGCATTGTTGATGGTCCTGCTCCCACCAGGAAGAAAGACTTCCAACTGGCATTTGGGGAAGAGGAAGCCCTATGTTCTTAGCTGCACCAGTTTGGCATGAGGTCTGTGCTAGAGAGACAAAGGAAATGAATTGAGGTCAAATGCCATAAAATGTCATTTACTTAATTTACTTTCTGAGTTTTAGTAGATTGTCCTGAATAGATGTTCCTTCCTTTGCTATATGTCCTTAAGACCATTTATAGAGATTTCTGATGGTTGGCTATTGTGGTTTTAATTGAAATAACCTCGCCAGTTTTATAAAGGAATGGATCCACAGAGCTCTATATACAGTTATGCCAGAAGTAGGACTGTGCAAGCCTTTTAACATACAGTCTTGTGGCTCTTGTTGCTTATGGTTACTCAGTAGTGACCATGGACTTGAATTTCTTCCTTCTTGGTAGATTGTGAGCGGCTTGAAGTCAACACCTTTGGTCTTTATATATAGAACCCTTGTAGTGCCTGCTAGCATTTTTTCTGTTGTGGCATATAAAAGAATGTCAGTCCTTAACTGACAAAAGTCAATTCTACTTTGTTTTTAATACTTCCTTTGTGATTTTAAGTGTTTGAGTTTTTTGTTTTTGGTTTTTTTGTTTTTGTTTTTGTTTTGTCTATTCTTGATCTGTGATTGCTTTTAATTAATTTCTTTTTTTTTAAAGATTTATTTATTTATTATGTATACAATGTTCTGTTTGCATGTATTCCTGCAGGCCAGAAGAGGGAGCCAGATCTCATTACAGATGGTTGTGAGCCACCATATGGGTGCTGGGAATTGAACTCAGGACCTCTTGAAGAACAGCCTGTGTTCTTAACCTCTGAGCCATCTCTCCAGCCCCTTAATTAATTTCTTACTGTTGACAACTTACAAACTATCTCCTTTATTTTAATCTTTACATCTAATAAAGTTGCAAAGAATACTACTACCAATCACATATATACAGCAGTTCCAGTTTTGTGTGTTTCTGAATGTGTGTTTAAGGCAATTCTGAATTACAACTTAGTCTTAGATAATAAAGAATTTAAAAGTAGGGGTCTAAGTTGCTGGGTTTTTAAAGCATCTTAATTTAATTTAAAGAAGTGTTAAACATTCTACTTGATATTATACATAAACCACAATAAAATGCCTCTGAGCAGTAAAAGGCAGCATCCTTTGATATAGGGAATTCTAATTTAATTGGCATTGTTAAGAATAGACAGTTACTTCCTGGTGTTTAACCACTGTCTGTAACAGGCCAGAGATCACAAACTGAAAGACAGGTAACTTCTGCTTTGTTCAGAGACAGTGAGTATTTTCCCAGTGTTTAAACACAGTCAAATGCCAATTATATAAATCTAAGTATAAAACCTTTCAGTAGCTTCTGAGGTAACACCCCATCTTTGTGGAAAGTTGAACATTGCTAATTAAGTCCAGCCCTATCTTGAGAAAGGGAAAGCAGTGGCAGTATTTATGCCAACTGAAATTGTTGTTTTTAGAAAGATCATATCCACTTTACAACAAGTCAATTTTATTTAAATCAGGACGGTCCAACAAAAACATTGTTAGACATTCATGATCTGGATTCTGGTGTATGAATTAAATTATGGTACACATTAAAAGCCATGAGACGTCCGTTTTGTAATAAATCTGACATTGGTGTTACTCATTAGTAGCCTTTTTAGGATAAGCTATTAGGTATGTCCTTTCTCCCTTCTTAATCCTAGATCACTTTTGTTTCAGGTATATACTTTTGGAATTCTCCAAATACTCCATCAGTGTGTATTCTCTCCCTGGGTAATATATTTGTTCTTGTTGGCATCTGTGTAAGAGAAACCAGCAGACCTGTCTTCCTCCCAAACAGACCAACCATGGAGATTTGGGCCAATCATATGCTTGAATACCACACTTCTGAACAAAAATCTTCTTGCCTTCCACAGCATCATCCATTTTTAATTTGTCCCCTGGTGTTCAACACCACTAACACCATGACCTGAAGCCAGATGTTCCACTCTCTCATTTTAGGTATTTGTATTTTCCTTAAGTCTAGTGTGAGTGTGTTCCCAGAAAGGTGATGGTCCCTTTTAATCTGTTATTAGCAACACTCAGGGAAGGGCACTTGAAGCATTAAGAAGATGTAGTCCAAAGCTTCACAATATTGGAACTTTTTATAAGAAAACTTCACTGTGTACATAGAGATATTTTAGATTAGGTTTCTTATTTGGGAAATGGGAACAAGGAAAAGGGAAACGGGGCAGGAGGAAAGGCTGTGTGGTCATGGTCATTCTATTAAAGGATAGGTGTGCTTCCATCAGCCATCTGTTTTTTATGCCTTTCAGCCTAGGCTCTTGAAAGCTATGTCTTCATGACTGATTTTTCTTTTCATGTTCTTATTGGGGTCTCTGACTGGAGATAGCCTAGCTGACACCCCCTTAATTTGACTCTAGCCAGCATTGTACCACTCAGTGTCTGTAGTTTGGACTAATGTTATGGCCTCACTCAACCTTGGGCATACTTTGTATTGGTTTGTTGGGATGGTCTCACTATTATAATCTAGGCTGGCTTTGAATTCATAGCAGTTCTTTGATGTTAGCCTCTCAATGTGGGACAGTGTTGACTGACCTCTAGGACAAGTGTATATTGATCATTTCACTCAGTGTTGTTCTTTTTCCCAGGATGCACCATGATGAAACGTCAGAGACCTCTCAGCAGCAGTGAGAGTTCAGATGAGTGTGAGTAGAACTATCTAGTAACCTGTGTATCTTTGTCTCTTGAGTATCTGTTCTTTGACTTAAGAATAAACTGTTTCATGCTTCCTCCAACAGTTAAAGTGTTTCTGAGAAGGAAAGGTCAAGATCCATTTTTTCATTTAATTTCATTAGAAATGTATAAATTAAGTAAAAGAATTGGTTTTATGTATCATATAACACTTTGATTTTTACTTTAAATTTAATTATAACAAAAGCTAGATCTACCAATGCTTTAATAGAACTTCTCTAGAAAGGAAGAAAAAAGTTTTGAGAATATAAACTGTAAATCCTGATTTTGATTATAACTACAGTGCTAAATGTTTGGTTGTGGGTCAGTCATTGATTTGTTTAAAGCCTTAACAATACCTTTTAGGGAAGTGCTAAAAGATTATTTGTTCCACATTCTTAGTTTTTCTGGTTTTTTTTTCGGGGGGGCATTGTTTTATTTTGTTGGTAGACCTTTTTTTCCAGGCAGAATATGAATTGGGTAATTCCAAAATATTATGAGGTATGATTACACCAAGTTGAATCTTTACAGCCATTATTAAAGCTTTTGTAGTCTCGATGGTCACTAATAAACATTAAACTCCATCAAGACTCTCTTGGGTACAATTGAATACTTTCTTCAGTAGTATGAGATTTCTGGTCTCCTGTCTTTCATGTATCTAGTTACTTGGCATTTAGTTAGAGTAGTGGGTACTGTGTTTCAGTATTTTTTCTAATTTATCTTTTGCAGGTCCTTCCACTTCCTTTACTTCTAGCTCAATGTATAGGAAGAAGTCAAAAAATCCTAAGGAACATAAGAAGTCTGCTGAGGTGAGATTAGATATTCAATTTTACACTTAACTAGTATCTATCTCCTGCCAACATAATTACAATACTCAGAATTTGAAAATGTGCAAAGAAATACATACCAGTGGATAGATAGGCTCATTTTCTGATGATTATCTTCTAAGAAATATTTCATTTCTTTTCTCCTTTATGAGAATGGTAATGTTTACACTGATTTCATTTGAAGAATAAGTTCCCAGCATTATAGTATAGATTCCCCTAGCCAGGAAATCAAAGAGACCTAGACTTGGAGATCTGTGAAGGCTCCAAGCTCTTATAGCCTAGTGTTGAAAAGTTATTTTAAATAGTACAAGAAGGGATAGGTTAAAGAGGTTGTATGTGGAGAGGGAAGGACTGAGTACTAACAGCTTTTGAAATACTACTGGACTAGAAAAAAAAGTTCACTTCTCTGATGCTGGTCATCTGCCCCAAGAGTATCAGGCTATCAAAATTGTACTTGCCTTTCTTAGATCATACAGACTTTCCTTGGTGGAAATTAAATTATGAAAAAATGATTCTATGCTCCTTCATTTTCACTAAGAATAAACATCTTTAGCTAGAAAGGAAGAAGAGAGTGCATTAGTTGTCTGTTTCTGCATTGCAAATAATCACAAGATTAATGGCTTAAAATAGTTTACATTTATTATCTCAATTTCTGTGAGTCAGGAGTCTGTACTAAATGTGACTAGATTCTGTGTTCATAGTCTTTAAGGGCTGTGATCTCTGTGCTTTTACTGGGATGTTCTCACTAGGGATTAGAAAAGAATTTACTTTCAAGTTATGGGCAGAATTCCTTTCCTTGAAGCTAAAAGACTCGAGATTCTTGTTTTCCTGTAGTCTTTTGACAGATTTTATAGTTTCTTGCAATTTGGCCTTCTCTCACAACAGGGCCAATTTCTCAGAGGCAGCAAAGAGAATCTTTCTCTCTCATATGCTAAGATGAAATTTTATATGACAAAATAATGACAGTGACATCAACATTTCTTTAAAAATTGTTTTATCTTCTAAAACATTTACCATAGTCTATGGTTAGAAGCAAGTCATAGGTTCTACTCATTCTAACAGAAATAGATTAACTGATGGGGATTATTTTTCAAGTGTGTCCATCAGAGAGCATTTCTTCCTTTCTCAGTAGTCAAGTTTCATCTCCTTTTGTCAGGGATCTTTGTGGGCCTGGTAGAATGTCAGGGTATTTTTCATAAGTGTCTACCATACAGGAAAAACTTAGGGAATATAATGCACAAAAACTGGACTGGAGGGAACTGGAAAAATGGCTTACAATTAAGAACACTGGCTGTTCTTCCAGAGAATATAGATTCAGCTCACAACCATCTGTAATTCCACTTCCAGGGGATCTGACACTTTCTGTCCTCTTCAGTCAGTGGGCACACATGTACTACACGTACATACATGGAGACAAAACACTCATCATACACATAAATCTTTTTAAAAAAAATTTAAGAATACTGTTGAGTGTTTAATAGAATTTCCTCTAATCTAGGTTTGTCTGTATATATCTTATGATTAGACTATAATTAAGGTTTGGGAGAATGATATAACAGGATGAAGAGCCCTTCTTGTCACATTATATCAAGGATTATCATTTGATTAACATTCTTTTTTTTCTTCCTTTCTCTTGTTCTTTTCACTAAGACTGGTATACTAAAATACAGGGATAATATTAGGCAAGGAATCACTTCCTGAAGGAAAGAATTAACAAATATATTTGATAATATCCTGTAGAAATTTTTATCTTCTCCCTGACTTAAAAAAAAATATAGGGCTGATAAGATAGCTCAGTGGGTAAAGGCACTTGGTGCCAAGTTTGACAACCTAGTTTTGTCTCCAAAACCCACATGGTAGAAGTAGAGAACTCACTCCAGCAAGTTTTCCTCTTTCCCTGACACTTGAGGTGTGGCACATCCACATCCACACACATCCATGCATAATGAATAAGTAATGAAAATGTACTATATTATTGAGCTACATCCCTATCTTACTTTATATTTTAGGTTTTAATTCTACATAATTTTTTTAGTTCTTTATGTATTTGCAACCAGCCACTGTTTCCCCTCCTTCCTCTCCTCCCAGGCTCTCCACATCCCCTCTGCACCCCCCATCTACTCTTCCTCCATTTCTATTCAGAAGAGGGAAGGCATCCCATAGATATCAACCAAACATGGCATATCAAGTTAAAGGCTGCACAAAGCAGCCCAGTATGAGGATAAGGATCCTAAAAGCCAACAAAGAGTCAGAGACAGCCTCTGTTCCTACTGTTAGGAGTCCCATAAGAGGAACAAGCTACACAACTGTAACATGTATGCAGAGGGCCTAGGTCAGTCCCACGCAGGCTCCCTGGTTGTTGGTTTAGTCTCTGTGAGCCCCTATGAGCCTAGGTTAGTTGATTCTATAGGCCATGTTCTCATGGTGTCCTCAACCCCTCTGGCTCCCATAATCCTCCCCCTCTTCTGCAGGATTCCCCAAGGTCCACCTCAGGTTTGGCTATGGGTCTCTGCATCTGCTTTCATCAGTTCCTGAATGAAGTCTCTCTGATGACAATTGCACTAGGCACCATTCTACAAGTATAGCAGAATATCATTAGGAATCATTTCATTGACTTTTTTTTGACCAGTCATGTTTGGTTCTATCCTAGGTCTCTGGGCTATCCAGTCTCTAGGTCCTGGCTCTCCAAGCAGTATCAGGGGTGGGCTTCCTTTGGTAGCATAGGTCTCAAGTTGGACCAGTCATTGGTTAGCCACTCCCACAATTTCTATGTCAACTTTACCCCAGCACATCAAATTATAGGCTGAAGGTTATGTGGCTGGGTTGATGTCCCAATCCCTCCACTGGAAGTCTTGCCTGGTTACAGGAGATGATTGGTTCAGGTTCCATATACCCCATTGCTAGGAGTCTTAACTAGGGTCACCCTCGTAGATTCCTGGGAATTTCCATTGCACTAGATTTCTAGCTTGTCTCCAGAATGTCCCCTAATTCCAGTTGTTTCTCCCAGTACTCTCTCACTCCGACCTCCCTCAACTTGATCCTGCCTCTTCCCCTTCCTCATGCACCTTCTCCACTTGCAATGTCTATTTTGTTTCCCCTTCCCAGGGAGATTTATATATCTTCCTTCAAGCTCTCCTTGTTACTTAGCATCTCTGGGTCTGTAGATTGTAGCATAGTTATTCTTTACAGCTAATATCTTCTTACAAGTGAGTACATGTCTGTCTTTCTGGGTCTGGGTTACCTCACTCAGGTTATGTAAGATGAATTGCTAAACAGTCTTAATAAAAAACCCAGAGCCAGATTTTGGGGTAAAACCTGAGAGATCAGAAAAGCAGAAAGAAGCCAGCCACATTCTTACCACTTGGAAATTCTCAGCCCAAAAGACCTACTTCCTATATACCCATGCCTATATACCTTTCTGTTCTGCATCTCACTTCCTGTCTCTGCCCAGCTATATCACTTCCTGTCTGTCTGTACAGACCTCCAGACTTCTATGGTTAGTGCTGGAATTCAAGGCGTGTGCTACCACGCCTGGCTCTGTTCCCAGTGTGGCCTTGAATTCACAGAGATCTGGATGGATCTCTGCCTCCCAAATGCTAGGGTTAAAGGCATGTGCTACCATTGCCTGACTTCTATATTTACTGTAGTGGCTGGCTTTTTCCTCTGATTCTCAGATAAACTTTAGTTTACATTGGGGGACAAAATATATCACCACATTTCCCCTTTTTGTCTAAAATAAAAAAATTATAACTAATATAAGAAAAACTATATAAAATAAGTACAATATATAAGGCAATAAATACATCAAAAATGTCTAGTTCATTTGCATTTGACATATTCAGAGAAAATTTTCCATTATCTGTTTTATTTTTGTGAATCCAAAGGATTGTATTTCATTTACCTTCTATCCTAATTTGCATTACCAAAACTATCTTTTGATGTCTTTCAAACTTATACACTTTACACCTCTTTAGTGAATTTCTTTTCTGAATTTCTTAACAAGGAAAACTATAACTATCTACTCTTCAACTTCCTTAGAGACCTGAGAAGGAAATAATATTACCTAGTTAAACAGGAAGTGCAAACAAGCGATTTCTAAAAAAAAATTGAGATGACAGAAACAACTTGCTGCCTGGACAGTCACCCAAGGTTTCTCTGCAACATTGGGGCACCCCATCTTCGGCCTACAAGCCTAGAATATCTGACAGGCTCAGCTGTGAAGCAGGATTTTCTAAAGAGCTTTCCTACCTTGTCTTAGCAAGGATCAGCAGTCCTTTCTTTTGTGTCCTGCTTGTCCATTTTGGACAGCATACTGTCAGCAATGAAGGCAAGGGCATTTTCTTGCCCAGTGGCTAACTTTTGCCACAAAGAAAGTAATTCCATAAGGAGTTTCTTCAATGCCCATCATCTTCTCTGAAGTAGATTGTTACTGCTAGGAACAAACATGTCTCATTGTCATAAAAAAAGAAAAAAATATGTTATTAAAACATCTTAAATGCCATATTTTGTAGATCTCTAAAGTGTTTGAAGATGACGTGTCTATCTAAACTATATCTCTGTTTGACCTTGAAAACATACCTAATATAACTATAAATTTGATTGTAATGACTAACTACTAACTTTTATTTCTTTATATCCTAATTAGTTGGTAATAATAACTTTCAAGGACTAGAAATTTGCATTACGTTGTTAAATGAGCTGTATAAGTATAATACCTTGAACAAGATTAGAAATATATGTACAGTATTTTCTAACAAAATCAATCTCAAATTTGTATCAATATACATAATTTGTATATATTATACAAAAGTCTAATCCAATGTAAAATATTTAAAATAAGTAGTTGCTTTCTAAAAGTAGATTCAATAATCTACCTTTTTATCCTATATCTATATCCTCTTTTTTTTTCTTTTCAGAGTAGATTCAATAATTACCTTATATTGTATCATATCTGTATCCTCTTTTTTTCTTTTCAGAGTAGATTCAATGATCTATGTTTTATATCTATATCCTCTTTTTTTCTTTTCAGAGTAGATTCAATAATCTACCCTTTAGCCATCATTTCTTTTTTTCAGAGTAAATTGAATAATCTACCTTTTATCTTATATCTATGTCCTCTTTTTTCTTTCTTCAAACAAGAACCCTAAATCTAATCTCCTTTGTTTAGCCTTTTTTCTGATCATTACCAATTAACAACTTGTAACCAGCAATCCTAAACAAAGACAATTATCCATAACCCATTAAATGACCAGAAACCACCCACCCCACCTTGTGGGAATGTGGGCGTCATTTTCTTAAAATTACTTCCTGCTGTCTGGGAGTGAAAACATCTTTAGAGGATCCTGAAAAGAATATTTTGGGGTTAATTTTTAGGTTCTGGAAGAGTTACCTGTATTATTTGTTGTTCAGCCTCTGCATAATGCAAAAGTGCAAGGACTTGTCTCAAGTCCTTGCTTGAGTAGTCTGTGAGGCTAGATCATCTCAGCTAGCCATCTCGAAATTGTCCTGAGCAGTTTGTAGTGCAAAGCCAATCTTTGTGTGGTGTTTGTCAGCTTGGTGGTATTATCATTGTCCTGATAGAATCACCATTGTGGGGCCCCATCATCTTTTTAGAGACTTCAAAGTTGCTGTTATGGTTCCCTGCAGAAAACTGATGAGACTCAAACCTGAAATCATGTACAGGAAGCTAGATTGAAGCCTTTTTTTTTCTAGGATCAGTTAGTACTCTATATGACCATTAATATCATGACAAAAGTTATATATATACGTATATATAAATCTTATAAATTTTGATATAAAATTCATACCTTAAGAAAAGTTTAAAGAATCAAAATAGAATCAAACAATTGAGATTAGTGGCAATAGAATAGTCCCTTAATTTTTTCCTTTTCTTCTGTCCCATATCAGAAGATGGCTCTTTCTTCTGACATGATACAGAGATTTTGCATTTTCCTTTAACAAGCATGCTTGGGTTTAGAGAAAGAGAGAGCCATTCTCCAACTCCAATGCCAACTTTAATTTTTAATTGAACTGGGACTACATAAAGACCATTTGTGTTAAGTGTCTTTAGAGAAGAGCAGAAACAAACATTTAGGAAGACTTACAAAATTTTATATGTGATATACCAATAGGCCAATTTCCTCTTTTTCTTGGGACATTTTTTCTGGATGATTTGTCCTTTTTCTTCAAATGTCTCATTTGTCCAGTGTTGTTCTGATTCCTTAGCCTACATTCTCCTGAAAGACAAAAACAAAAAACATTCCCTAACTCTAACTTTGGAGAGGTTCCCCTTTGACAAGTTATATCTGATTAAATGAAAAGCAGTTGTTGTATAAATTAATTTAAATTGAGTGATCATGCTGATTGAACTATCATGAACTATCACCTCTTCTAATCAAGAGGTCTCTCTTGTTTGAATTGAACCTTTATTTTGATGGTATCCATAGCTTATCTTCTCCTGTAGAAACAAAAGCAAAACATCATCCCCAATGTAATACATATCCTGGTTTCCATTCTGAGGTCATCACATCTTTAAAGTATATAGGCTGATTTAATTC
The DNA here is from genome assembly GCF_049852395.1 of Peromyscus maniculatus bairdii. Lineage (NCBI taxonomy): Eukaryota > Metazoa > Chordata > Mammalia > Rodentia > Cricetidae > Peromyscus > Peromyscus maniculatus. The sequence goes on along the minus strand of NC_134875.1, from coordinate 124,188,434 downwards.
TGTAATTTTTTTCTATTATCCAATGTCTCTCCTCAGCTGTTGTTCCTTTCTCATTAGCATTGAGAAAATCCAGTTAATAGAGCAGTATGTATTTCAGTTTTCCAAATTCTGCAAAGTGAAACACATCCATCTTCCAGATTTCATTTCTCTGAGTACCCTTTGGGTTACATCCTGCTAGTAGTGGAGTCTGATTGTAAAAAGAACAAGTAGGACATTTCCTTATAATTTCCTTGGCTTGTTGCCAGGTTATGGAAAAATCCTTTTTTAAACCCTTACTATTGAAATGATGTTTTTAAATGAAATTCTAAGGCCTCCAGCACATTTCCTATCAATAATTTATCAATCTCATCATTACCTGGCAGACCCGTATTGGATCAGATGTGAATTATATATAAGGGATACTTCCTATTCCTGATTATAGCTTGTAACTGAATAAATAACAAAGTTAATTCTGACTCATCAAGGATAAATTCTGCAGTCTCAATATGGAAGACCACCCTTTCAGCATACTGAGAGTCAGTAACTATGTTGAGAGGTTCCAAAAAATCCATTAATACCAACAGAATAGCATACAATTCTGATTTTTGAACCAAATTATAAGGACTTCAAACCACTTAAATTTTCTGATTTGTAACCTGCTTTTCCTTTTTTTCCCTCTTTTTTTGCATCTGAATAAAATGTAGGGAGGGGCTCCAGATAATGGTATTTCCCATACAATGTGAGGCAGAATCTAATCAGCTCTCTTTATAAATTGAATTCTATCACTTTGGTATATTTGCTGTTAATCTCTCCCAAAAAATTACTGCAAGCTCTTTGCCAAGGTTCACTCTCTGCCCATAATTTATCAGTGTCATTCTTAGTTAAAGGTACAACATTTTCTGCAGGGTCTATTCCTGCTAATTGATGAAGTCTCAATTTTCCTTTTAAAATCAAGTCAGAGATCTTTTCCACATAAGTTTTTAATTTTTTACTCTGTTTATTAGGTAGAAATATCCATTCCAATATAATATCTTCCCTCTGCATGAAAATTCCTTTAGGACAATGCTTAGAGGGTAAAATAACCAAAATACAATCAAGCTTTGGATCCACAAGATCCACATGTGCATCCTGTATTTTCTTTTCCACCAAAGTAAATTCTCTCTCAGTTTCAGCTGATAATTCTCTTGGACTACTTAAGTCCTTGTCACCTTCTAAGGGTTTGAACAAATTACTCAGTTCATCATTTTTTACCCCAACAACAATCCATAGATGAGAAATGTCTCCGAAAATCTTTGAAAGTCTGTAATCGATCTCTCCTAACTTGCACCTTTTGGGGTTTAATTTTTTGTAGACCTATTTTATGTCCTAAATAATTAATAGAATCTCCTCTTTGTATCTTTTAAGGAACAATTTGTAATTCCCAACAAGGCGATTTTTTCTTTATTTCTTCAAACATTCTTTCTAAGGAATAATGATAAATTATAAATTCAGGAAATTGCTCTTCCCCCCCACCCCCCTGAATGCTATTCTTGTTCAGTAATTCTAACATTCTGGTCATCTTGGTGTTGGTGCCTATTAATTGTCTATTCTCATTCCTAGTTCTTAGTATAGCAACTAATTTTCTATTGTACTCTGAACTTTTTTGTTATTATGTTATAAGACACTGAATCTATTTAAATCTTTTCTTTTATCAAACCTTTGCTGTAAGCCAGATGTAACATGAATTGCTAAACTGTCTTATTAATAAAAAAAAATCCAGAGCCAGATATTGGGTAATTTCTGAGAACAAGTCACAGCTAACCTTACCTCACCAACTCCTCAGCTGATCTTGTTTCTTCAGACTAAAAGCCTCTGAGTCCTCACTGGAATAGAGCTCAGCTGAACTGCTGCTTAAAAGTTTAAAAGCATCTAGTTTCTGGTCGTCATGTCTTATATACCTTTCCGCTTTCTGCCATCACTTCTTAGGATTAAAGGTGTGTGCCACCATGCCTGGCTCTGTTTCCAGTGTGGCCTTGAACTCACAGATAACCAGATGGCTCTCTGCCTCCAGAATGCTAGGACTAAGGGTGTGTGCCACCACTGTCTGGCCTCTATGTCTAATCTAGTGGCTGTTCTGTTCCCTGACCCCAGATAAGTTTTATTAGGGTACACAATATACTGGAGCACACAATATATCACCACAATTTGCTATAACCAGGGTAGTGGGAATAAAAGTGCTGTTTCTACCAGTGGCAGGATACTTGGGTTCCCCTTCTCAGTTCTGCTATTTATCTAGGAGACATGGGATTCTGTTACTACTTGGTAGGGATAGAAATACTCACCTTATTGCCTCAACTAATAGGATGAGTGGTAGTAGCAAGGGGTACCATATTACTGATATGCAGTGATAACAGCTCAGGCTATCTAGCTAGTTTGTGCTGACACCACCTTGACAAGGGGAACTCCTTACTAATAATAGATAGGAGTAGACATCAAGGTTTCTCCGTTGGTAGCCTTTAATACCATGTTAGTTATCCTATAAAGACAATACATAGTTTAGGAGTGTAATTCAGTTGATAGAGCATTTGCCTAGCATCCCAGCCCTTAGGAGGTAGAAGCAGGAGAATCATAAGTTCATAGGTCATCCTCTTGCTACACAGTGAGCTAGAGATCTACCTGGACTACATGAGACACATCTCCTCTGTCTCAAAATTTTTCAATATATTTTTTAAAATATAATCCTCATACAGCTTATCAACTCGAAGTATAATATTAAATAGGTTCTAGTATATCCACAGTTATGTATCCTTTACCACAATCTAAATTTAGAATATTTCATCACTCCTATAAGAAACCCCTTCACGCATAGCAGTTAACTCCCCAGTCTCCCTGTTCCTAGGCCTTGAAAACCACTATCTCTGGATTTGCCTATTCTAGACATTTCTTATAAGTGGAATCATGCAGTATTTGGTTTTTGTGTCTAGTTTCTTTTCACTTAGTATACTGTTTTCAAGGTTAACCCATGTTGTACTACATACCAGTACCTCATTCATTTTTATAACCAAATGATACTACATTGTATAAACAACCACATTTTGTTTATTTATTCATCGGTTGATAGATATTTGCATTGTTTCTAGTTTTTAGCTATTATGACTTAACATATTTTCAGTTGTCTTAAATTCTTGGATCATATAGTAACTGTTTAATCATTTGAAGAGCTCTCCGGCTGTTTTCTAAAGTGGTGTCAGCATTTTTCAAACTTACCAGAAGTGTATACTGGTGTTTGAATTTGTTATCACTCTGAGTACCACGGATTTCAGATTCTTTAGTGACCTTCTTGTCTGCCCTCTTGACTTAGGGTCTTAGGGTCCCTTTGTTCTTGTCTTTAGAGATCCTGTCTCTGGTAGCATTCCCAGTTGTTAGCCACTCTTACTATCAGTAGAGGCTTTCACTTGGTGGTAGGATCTGGGGAAGAGGCATCAAATATTATGATGATTTGTTTTCTTCTGGAAGACAGTCATTGAAGTATAATATGAATTTTCTTTTTCTTTATGGTTCAATTAGCTACATTAATAGCTATTTTTAATATTGTATCAGTAAGATTGCTATGCATGCTTCTCCCAATTTATCTGTTAAAGAGATTTTAGTAAAGTTTTATGACTTTCACATGTGATTCAGAGGTTTTATATAGCTTCTGAAAATTATATAGAGAGTTTTAAGGGTGTTTCTTACAGGGAATTTTTTTTTCTTGAGCCAGTAACCCTCCCCAAAGTGCTCATACTCTTGTTTTTTGTTTGTTTGTGTTTTATTTTTATTTTGACGAGGGAAGAGTTGAGAAAGGGTTTCACACTGTAGCTCATGCTAGTCTCGAATTGGTTATGTTACCCAGGCTGTCCTCAAACACTCAGAGTTCTGTGATTACAGATGTGTTCCATCATATAGGCCTCAGGACCCATACTGTTTGATTTTTTTAATGAGTGTACAAAATAGTTTTTTCATTATGATAGCTTCACACATGTATATCTTCCACTTTGCTCATGGTTACCAACCCCATTACATTTTTTAGTTCTACCTCCACCTTCCCATTAGTTTCTTACCTGTTAGTGTCCCTTCTAGTTTTCATGTTACTATATTTCTGTAATTTTGTCTTTTTTTGTCAGACCTGAGAACCCAAACCCAGAGCCTTGCACTTGCTAGGCAAGTGCTCTACCACTGAGCTTAATTCCCAGCCTTATGTTATTATATTTTTAAATCCAGATTCTCCACATATGAAAGAAAATATGGCTTGTTTGTCTTTTTGAGTCTAGCTTATTTCACTTAATATGATTATCATCTCTAGTTTCATCTATTTTTCTACAGATTACCTAATTTTGTTCTTTTTTATTAAAGATTTATTTTATTATTTGTGTGTGTGTGTGCGTGCATGCAGGTGTCCTGCACCAAGAAGATGGTACTAGATACCTTAGATTCCTTTTTAGTATATTCCCAGGAGTAGCATAAGTAGGTCATATAGTAGTTCTATTTTTAGTTTTAAGAGGAACCTCCATACTGATTTCCTTAGTGGTTAGACTAGTTTATATTTCTACCAGCAGTGTATATAGGTCTCCCTCTCCTAAATCTTTGTCAGTATTTGTTCTCTGTGTGTCTCTCTGTCTCTTTTTCTCTTTGTCTGTCTATCTGTCTGTCTGAATTGATATTCTAGTTGGATTCATAGTGAGGCCTCCTTTGTTTCTACAAGCATCTGTGATGCCAAATGCATACACAGTGTTGGACTTGGCATAGCTTCTGGACTGTATGTTAGCTTGTGAATCTCTTCTTTGACCATAAATGAGCAGTTATCTGGTAAATACAAAGTCCTTTTGTTTCTGGAACTTTGGGGAAAACCACTACTGCATCTAAAATAGACACACAATTAAGAACTTGTAAAACTTCTCACCTTCATTGTCTATAAAGAATATATTTATAACTTTAATTTACAATCTTTAACTTGGCAACTAATGTTTATGTTTTTCTTATGAAGTTTCTGTATTACCTGTGACTTCTAGAATGTTAGTTCATATTCTTGCTAGGGCTCTTGCTTGGGAATCCTGCTGGTTTTGGAGTCAAACAATGCACATGTTCATTAAGTAACCATCTCACATCTTTCTCACTTTCTCAACAATTACTTGATTGACTCGATAGAACTCAACTATATACTTCTTGATTGCTTTTAGAAAGGAAGCTGAAACTAATGGTGTTATTAAAATAATTCCACCTAATATTCATTAACAGCCACAGTGAACCCAATACAATGCTGAGCCTTTTATACAAATATATGTATTTAATCCTTAAAACAACACTTATGAACAATGTTACTATCCCCATGTTATAGATAAGTAAAGTGAGAAAGAGAATTTAGATAATTTGCTGAAAACTAGACCAAACCAGGTAGTTTATCACAGTACCTTTTTTCCTTTCTTTAAAAATGTTTAGCTGTATAAAACATTTTCTAAGTTTAAACATCAAACTATAAAATAAAATACATTTTAAAAGATCCAGCTTTTGGGGTTGGGGATTTAACTCAGTGGTAGAGCGCTTGCCTAGCAAGTGCAAGGCCCTGGGTTCGGTCCTCATCCCTGAAATAATGAAAAAAAAAATCCAGCTTTCGTTTCCCTCTGCCTCTCATAAGAATGGATTTGTTGCTGGGCAGTGGTGGCGCATGCCTTTAATCCCAGCACTCGGGAGGCAGAGTCATGTGGATCTCTGTGAGTTCGAGGCCAGCCTGGGCTACAAAGTTAGTTTCAGGAAAAGGTGCAAAACTACACAGAGAAACCCTGTCTTGAAAAAATTCCAAAAAAAAAAAAAAACAGAATGGATTTGTTGTAATTTGCAAATTTGGTCTTGTCTTGGTCTTTGTTTCATGCCCTTATTCCCTTCCACCCTAGGATGCTGCAGGAATAAGGCTCTCACCACATATAAGCACTGTCATCTTAGAACTTCCAAATTCTAGAGCTATGAGCCAGATAAATCTGTTTTTTTAAATGAGTCAATCTCAAATACTATATAACAATAAGATACAGTCTAAGATATTCCCTTCCCTTTGCTTCACCTCACCTGCACATCCTTTTATAGTTTATTTATGAAAATACATTCAAATATGCATATATATATATCTCCATCAGGAAATGCTTTAGCTATTTTCTTTATGTTCATATTTTTTAAATGTTGAGAATACCTTTTCTAATTAAAAATAGGTTCATAAGACAAGTGTAGTAAATATATTTATCACTTTGCAGATATCGAGCTGACTGCTGAACCTACATATCTATCCCCCTCTTCAGCATTGCCTCATGCTTGAAATAGTTGACTTATTGTAGCATGAATCTTAAAATGTTCTTATTAATAAAATCAAACCTAGCCGGGCGGTGGTGGCGCACGCCTTTAATCCCAGCACTCGGGAGGCAGAGCCAGGCGGATCTCTGTGAGTTCGAGGCCAGCCTGGGCTACCAAGTGAGTCCCAGGAAAGGCGCAAAGCTACACAGAGAAACTCTGTCTCGAAAACCAAAAAAAAAAAAAAAATAAGATCAAACCTGAAGCCAGGTATTGGGGTGAATGCTGGAAGATCAGAGAAGCAGAACAAGCCACAGCTACCTCACCTCGCCAGTTCCTCAGCAGATCCTGTTTCCTCAGACTGGAAGCCTCTGAGTCCTTATCCAAATGAATCTCAGCTCAGTTGCTTCTTGAAAGCCTGAATGCTTAACCAGCCTAGTTCCTGGTTTTCCATGCCCTATATACCTTTCTGCTTTCTGCCCTCACTTCCTGGGATTAAAGGCTGTGTCTCCATGCCTGGCTGTTTCCAATGTGGCCTTGAACTCACATAGATCCAGACAGATTTCTGCCTCTGAAATGGTAGGATTAAAGGCGTTAAGGCCACCATTTTCTGGCCTCTGTATCTAGTGGCTGTTCTGTTCTCTGACCCCAGATAAGTTTATTAGGGTGCACAATACTTTGGGGAACACAATACCACCACAACTTACATATCATGATAGTCCAGACTTTTATACTATGGTTTGAGTAAAAATGCTAATCTAGAAAACTTGGGTCTGACACGTTTTAATATAACTAACTTATAAAGCTGAAATTGGGCTTGATCACATAAGCCATCTGTTTTTCTCAAAAGGGGGAAGGGAAAACTGTACTAGCTGTTGGATTTACTTGCTTAAGAAAAATGAGTATAGGTTGGTTGGTTAGTCTGCAATTTGAGCTTCCCCAGACTTTGCAGAGTACCTGATCCCTGGAGGTTTAGTATTTCTGGAACCATGGGCAAGGACCAGATGTCCTTAGTCTCCGCTCTCCTTGTCTGTACTCTTTTTTTAAGTTACTCTTCTGTTTGATAAATATATGTATTAGCTTCCTAGGCCTTGGTTAATAAATTACCACAAAGTAGGTGACTTTTAAAATAATAGAGGTTTATTCTCTGTTCTAGAGTCTAGAAGTCCAAAATCAGCCAGTCTGAACTCGAGAGGTTTTATGGGGAGATTCCATAATTCTTTCAGTTTCTGGTAGCATTTATTGATTTTGTTTGTTGATTTTTTTTATCAGTGCATCACCCAATCACTGCCTCCCACTCCTTTTCTCAAAGATCTCCTTCTGCCTTTATCTAGTAAGAGCATTTACTACCAGATTTACAGTCCATGCCAACATTCCATAATTATCTCTTTGCCAGATCCTTAACTTAATAAAGCTGCAAAATCTCTTTCTCTAAACATTTAAACATCTGTAAATTCTGGAAATTAGGATGTGGTCATTCAACCTACTAACATGTTTCCAGGCTACCTAAGAAACCATATAGAACAGATTTTCATAAGCAGAGTTATAAAGTATGAACACATTGCTTATACTGTGTCATTTGATGGTATGGCTTTTAAAGTTCATACTGTAATTTTATTTTAAAGTCCATAGTGTGGTTTTATAATCAGTTGATATATTTTATAAGCAGGTCTGGAGAGGTGACTTAGCAGTTAAGAGTACTTACCACTCTTGTAGAGGAACTGAGTTCAGTTCCCATCATCCTGATAGCAGCTCACAACCACCTGTAACTCAGGGATCTGATGCCCTTTTCTCCTCTGTGGGCACCAGGCATGTGGTGTATATAGATATATGCAGGCAAAGCATGTACATAAAAGTAAATAAATCTTTCTTTAAAGAACATCACTTGGAAAATAATGACATATTTGGGGCTGTTGTCAAATATTTAGCTCTAGTTGTCTTTTCCAGATTTAAGATAGGATTACCACAATACTAGCTTTTCTTTCTTTCTTTTTTTTTTTTTTTTTTTTTTGGTTTTTGGAGGAAGTGTTTCTCTGTGTAGCTTTGCGCCTTTCCTGGAGCTCGCTCTGTAGACCAGGCTGGCCTCGAACTCACAGAGATCGCCTGCCTCTGCCTCCTGAGTGCTGGGATTAAAGGCGTGCGCCACTACCACCCTGCTACTACCTTTTCTCAAAGACATTAGTTATTATGTCTACTGCTACTTAGCCACTGGCTCGTTAAAAGCACTCTAGTAATTTATAAAAATGGGTTATATTGTTCAGCAAAATGATTTATTGTCTCCTAATAACTCAGAAGAACACTGAGCTCTGTGCAAAACATGGTAAACAATTATGTCTATGATCTCTTATCTACTTATATGAGACATTATGTAAGAAACCACCAGTTTTTGCTTCTTGTAGCCTTAGCTTAGCCAGGATTCTTAGTAAAATCATTTTGTTGCCACCTGACCACCTTTGTGTTTAATATAGACGACTTCTATGCTGTGCTCTAAAAATCTTCCCTAAGTGAAACCAACAAATATTTTCAATTGTCCCTACAAAGTAGGAAATGAGGTGATGTCTTCCTCATTTAAATGTCACCATTTGATTATGTAATAGTTTGGCCTTATACTTTGTAAAAATGATGTCAGTTTAAACATGACTGTAGCTCCTGAGAATTCATTGCTCATAATATGTACTTCCACTTTCAGCTTATACAGAATTTGGACATTCTCCTTTGAGAGACTTGATAAGCATATTAAAGACCAAAATTTGCTTGATAGCATCTCTTCCCTTGATTTTCTAGAAATGTAGGCACATTTATCTTAGTCCTGTAAATGGTATGATATTTCATAGTAGGCATTGTGAAGCATAGACTAGTGTATGTATGCTTTCATGTAAAAGTGTGATTCTTTATTAGATGTTAATTTGACATTCTTTACCAAAATTATTGCCATGTTAGCTTAAGAATTTGTGTTATACCTTTTTTGTTCTTTTGATGGCAAGGCAGAATTTTAAGCTGGCTACCATAAACATTTGAATCACGTTTCCTGGCTAATTTACATGAGTCCAAACTATAACTATGTACATTAATCATTGCCTTACCTCTGACATTTGAACTTCCTATACAGCTAGGTCTCTCTGCAAGAGATGGAGTTTAGGCCTTCATTAAGAGTCTCTTGGGCCATAGTATATTTATCATTCATATCCTTCTCACTCATGAGTAATTCACTGATAATGAAAATCATTGATAAGCTGGCTAAGATAAAGTTCTGAATATAAAGATAACTTAGAATAAAGCTATCTATTTTCCAAAGTGTAATGTATCTCTAGGTGTACACACATGCACTTGTGTGTACATGTGAGTAAAAAATGCACATCTGGTAAAGAAAGAAACAGAAAATATAGCATAATGCATGTAATTATAAAATATGACATAGTTGAAGGATTATGCACAGTGGTTTTTGTCTATAATACTAGTATGTAGGAGGCTGCGGCAGGAGGATATCCACAAGTTTGAGACCAGCCTGGGCTACAGTCTTAAACCTTGCTTTATAAAAAAAAATGGGAACATAGATAATATAGCTCAGTGGTAGATAAGAAGCCCAAGGTTGAATCAGCTCCAACACCACTAGGGGTGGGGGATTAAACAGAACACATCTTAGAGTATCACACAGATTAAGTAAATAAGAACAAATTAGGAAATAGAAGTTCTAAAGAACATACATAGTAAGGTAGATCTAACTAATAGCTATCAAACTGTGTATTTTGCTACTAGAGACAATAAAGAATATACTTTCTCAAGTGCCTTAAAAGTGCATATCCAGAATAAGATAAAATATTTTCACAAAACATCAGTAATTTCCATTAAATAGGAAACAAGCAACTGTGACAATTTGAGAAGCAAGATGTTTTTATAGTCTTCTAAGTGTCTACTCCAAGATATTTACACTACAAAAGGAAAATATACTAACCTAACAGCAATGAAAACTAGTGAGACAGCATCTGAAGAAATTTAACACGATACTGTCTGAACTGAGTAGTCAAATTTCAGTAAACACGACATTTAACATACATCCTTGATAGAATAAGAACACAGCAATTTTTCTGTGATATTCTTACCAAAAGAACCCTAAAACCCAAACATGTATATCCTCAAACCAGTAAGAACACACCAGACACTTCTCAATTGGCAGGACACACTCCAAAATATTTTACAAATGTTCTTCAAGTGTCAATCATGAAAGACAGGGAAAGACTGAAAAGTTCTCACAGATTAGAAGATACCAAGGAGCCAGGCAGTGGTGGCACACTCCTTTAATCCCTGCACTCCGGAGCAGAGGCAGTCAGATCTCTGTGAGTTCGAGGTCAGCCTGGTATACAGAGCAAGTTCCAGGACAGGTTCCAAAGCTACACAGAGAAACACTCTCAAAAAAAAAAAAGAAGATACTAAGGAGGTATAACTATGTTTGTAATACAAGATCCTCGGTTGAACTCCAGAACAGAAAGATACTAAGGAAAATGGGTGAAAATTGAATAAAGTCTATAGATTAGGTGATGGTATGTTGTAATGTTAGTTTCTTAATTTAGGAGCCAATATAGCAATTCAGGCCTGTAATCCCAGCAATTATAAGGCTGAGGCAGCAAGATTCCTGTAAGTTCTTATCAACATTAGCTAGAGTGTGATCTTTCTTCAAAACTAAATCAAAATATTTCTGGTTTAGATAAATTTATTCTGAGGCCAGGTATGGTGGCACATGCCTTTACTCCCAGCACTAAGATCCAGAAGCAGGAGAATCTCTTAGTTTGAGGCCAACCTGGTCTACCTAGCAAGTTCCAGGTCAGCCAGGGATATGCAATAAGACCCTGTCTCAAAGCAAAACAATTTGAACAATTTACTCTGATCATTTAAGATAGTAATAGTATGTGAAACTATCTGAAGGATATATAAGAATACTGTACCATTTTTATAATTTTTTTAAAGTTTTATTTATTATGCATGCAGTGTTCTGCCTGCATGCCAGAAGAGGGCGCCAGATCTCATTACAGATGGTTGTGAGCCACCATGTGGTTGCTGGGAATTGAACTCAGGATCTTTGGAAGAACAGCCAGGGCTCTTAACCGCTGAGCCATCTCTCCAGCCCGCATTTTCATAATTCTTTTGTGCAGGATTTAAGATTGTCTCAAAGTAAAGTATAATTATTTCTAGGTAAAGTTTTAAATGAGGCAATGCCTAAATAGTTAGAAGTTATTAGCAGATATTTATTACTTTAAGAGAGTTAAGGATTGTTTCTTTTATTAAAATAAATCCTTTGGAATAACCTATATTGTTTATTTAAATTCAAAGACCAAAAAAAAAAATACTGAAAGGACTTCTTTTACCCTTTATTAAATCCAGAACAGCTGGCTTCCCTGTCAGTATGTCAAATCTTCCCAAACAGAAATTGTCATTCCCATTTAGGAATCAGGAGATGTTTCTCTTATTGGAAATAAATGTTGAGCAGGGATAATCTTTTTTAAAAGAACATTAAACAGTATCAGTTTCATAGTGATTTTAAAGTATGTGCAATGTATCTTTCCAGGTATTCCGAAAGGACCTCATCAGTGCCATGAAAATTCCTGACTCTCATCATGTTAATCCTGACAGCTATTACCTCTTTACTGACACATGGAAAGAAGAATGGGAAAAGGGAGTGCAAGTACCAGCCAATCCAGACTCTGTTCCAACACCTTCTCTCAGGTATTGGCATGTTTACAACTTTGACTTAGGGAAAGAGCTCTCTTGGTTTTCTGTGTATTTCTAACATACAGAGTTAACCTAACTCACAAACCAGATCATGATTGATCAATAAATCCCAGCTTGTTTATCTAAGAAATTTATAAGATGAAATGCTTTGAAGTCCAATCTAAAATTAGGAAAAGGTTTCTCCAAGATTTCCATATCTGATTCGGCCATCGGTAGCATTTATTAGTCTTTGAAGAGATAACTTTCCCATAGGAAATTGCTTCAATATAAGTGGAGCCTCATTAGTGATGGTACTAATAAGTAGCCAGAGCATATAGTTTCTAAAACAGAAACTCAAATGGAAAGGGAGTAATAGAATAGTTAAGGTGACTGTAAGCACATGACCTTCATTTTAAAGATGTGAAAACAATTAAGATAGAAAGACTGATTTTGTGGAAAAGAGGTTTTATTCCAGAGGATGTAGTAAGGTCTTCAAGAGTAGTGCTGATTTAGAAACCATTTGATCCTACTGGTTTTGGTGTTCCCAGTGCTTTACACAAGTCTGACATGAAGTAGAATGTTCAATATAAGTTTGAGCGAATGCAAGAATGAATAAGTAGAACACACAGCTCCAGATAAAGGGCTGGTAGAACCTTTTGGTTACTGTGAGAAAGTATAGATCTCATTGTACATTTATTTCTACTACTTAATAAAGTACCTTTTTTCAGATAGTGTCTCACTGTATGGCCTAGGGAGGCCTTGAACTCACTATATACCCAGAATAGCTTCCTTCTGCCTCAGCCCTCTGAGTATTGGGATTACAACCATACCTAATACATGTTAGATTCTTAAAGGATAGAGATAAACATCCTTAATTTCTTTACTCCTATCACCAGGTTCATATGTCCTATTTATACTCTAGAAGTGGTTATTGAATCACTTCTAGGAATGCAGACCCAGGTACCCCACACTCTGTTAAGGAAAGCTCCCAAACCCTTTCTTGTTTAACGCACATTCAAAGTTTCACTTGCTTATCATTGACCATCTCCTGCCTCCTAAACAGAATAACATCAGGAGTGAAGAGAGAGAGAGAGAGAGAGAGAGAGAGAGAGAGAGAGAGAGAGAGAGAGAGAGAGAGAGAGAGAGAAGGTCATATTTTCATGTCTTTGCTGTCATATTTTTATATAAATATAATGACCCATGTGCTGCATTTTCCATTAATACTCCAAGGACTATTGAAACACCTCAATGTTTGGTCTTGGTAGTAAGTCAGTATATCAAATATACTTTATTGGGGGATAATTTTGGGGGATAAGTGGAGGATGTACTACTTTAAAAATTACATCTATCTGATAAGTAGCACAATAAACTTAGGATGGTTTAAGAAGAGTAAATTTAGAGATTGAGAGCTTCCTCTCACAGAGACATATACTCCCTAATCTCCCTAATTCATATGAGCCCTCAGTGCTCTAATATTTGTTCTGAGAATGTAGGATATTTACCATTTTATATGTTGTGATTTTTACTAAATCTCCTCTGTTTCACATAGTTCTTTGCCTATCTTATAAAGCTCTTAATTTTAATTGGCCAAGGTAAGCTACTAAATTAACTATTGATCATATCAAATTCCTTAATGAAATTCAGAACTGGATGCTCTTGATAGGTAGATTGTATTTTCAGTTTCTTAGAAGGTGTCAAATAAGAATTATTCTATAATATATATTTCCTTTGCTTAGCAAAGGTACCTGAAAGATTTGTTAAAAAACAGACTTCTTGCTGGGGCCGTGGTGATACAGGCCTTTAATCCCAGCATTTGTGAAGCAGAGTCAGGCGAACTTGTTTCTATGAGTTCAAGGCCAGCCCAGGCTACATAGCAAATTCCCAGACCAGCCATGGCTACATATAGTGAAACTCTGTCTCAAAAAAAAAAAAAGACTTTTAAACTATATCCTCAGAGCTTTTGATTTGGTAGATCTGAATTGTGAGGATTAAGTTTGTTTTGTTTTGTTGATCTGTATAGGATATCACTGTGTATGTAGCTCCTTGCCACCTCCTGTGTGGGATTCCCACGTGCTGGGACTACAGACATGCAACACTGCACTCAGCTAAAAATTTCTAGCAGTTTCTCACAGTGTTTATACCAATAGTCTAGGAGTGACACTTTGGGAACAATTTTTATGGAATATGTTAATCATATTTCCTATGTTAATCATATTTCCTGAATTTAATAGAATTTAGTGCATATGTGTGCTTGTGTGTATGTGTGTGTGTGTGTGTGTGTGTGTGTGTGTGTGTGTGTGTGCATGCGCGCGCACGCGAGCACATACATATTTAAGTACAAGCATGTGGAATTCCAGGGACAACCTTGGATGCCATTCCTCAGGTGCCATCCATTTTTTTATATTAACTTTGATTTGTATTTATTTTATGCTGAATTTATTCCCAAGCCATAAGTGTTTATGTTTCTTCAGGGATATCTTTTTATTCTGTGCAACTTCTTCTGGCTTAAAGAACAATTTGTTCTTTCTTAGTGAAGATCATCTCAGTGTGACAGAGGGCATTCATGTATGGGTTAATGAGACCATGAACTCTGTAAGTTCAATAGCCCATCTTATTAGGTGCTTTGTTAACCTGTATGTGTCCAATGACTACAGATTCTACATATAAACCCTCAAGTTCAGCATTACTCTTTGCAATTTTAAATATATGCAGCAAAAACTCAGCATTGTTTTTGAAACATAGACCCTATGTCTAGCCCCACTGTGTGACCTGGACACACCTACTCATTTCAATATTATACTACCAAAAGGGCACACATTACTTTTTTAAAGTGACATTTTTCAGATACTTGGTGGCTTTTCTCATGTGCATGCCCTTGATGAATTAGACAAGTTTCAGGGGTATTCCTAAAGGGAATACAAATATTTGAACCTCTTCATTTGTATGATTTTATAGAGTTTTCTAGGCCAAGAGAATAGTGAACTATTTTCACAAGTCACTTCAGGCTACTTAGAAGAAGAATCCTTATTTTTTTCTATTTTAGAGGCAGTCTCTCCCTAGTATGAAATTCTTCAAGTATGATGGCTGGCCAGTAAGCCCCAGGGAATCTGCCTGTCTCCATTTCCCCAGTGCTGGGATTTCAAAATCACACCACTATGCCAGGCTTCTTTTTTGTTTGTCTGCTTGTTTTTATGAGGGTCCTGTGTATCAAACACAGGTTCTTGTGTTTGCAAAGCATGCACTTTACCAACTAATTTATCTTCCTAGCCTCTGCAGTTTGTAGTAATCAACTATATTTGGAGGTTCAATTATAGAATTGAAGCTTTATGCTTGAAATACCTGATCTCAATTACAACTGCTTATTGCACCTGCTACTTTTAATAACTAGCATTTTTCAGAGGTCAAACTGTTCTATGGTTTTTACTTTTTGGACTTTGTAGACCACCTTTAAAAATTCTTTGTGACATGATATTAGAATATTGAAAAATAATACATTTCTATGCCTTCATCTCTATTTTCAAAGATAAATTTAGCCATACTGGTACATACAATACTTAGGAAGCAAAAGTTCAAAGCCAGGCTGTATATGATGAGACACTGACTCAAAAATAAAATCAAATTAATTCAGTTAATGTTTTGGGTTGTTATATCAGACTTATTTGACCCCATAACATGAAGTGGCTGCAAGACTGGCTTCTGTATAAGACCTGATTCTCTTCAGTGGAATGGATCTTCATGATGTTTGATCACTTTCTGATTCTTTTTTTTTTTTCCTTTTACTTTTTTTAGATGGGGTAGGCACACACACTTGTATGTAGAGGTGAGAGAATAACTTTCAGAAGTCAATTCTCTCCATCTAGCCTGTATGTTCCAGGGCTCAAACTCAGGTCATTAGGCTTGGTGATAAGTGCCCTTAATCACAGAGCCACCTTGACAGTATTATTAATATTGAGTTTATTAATATTGGTTTATTAACACTGAGTCTTCAGAACTATTTTTACATTTACAATATGAGTCTCTTGTCAAATATGTGGTTTGCCTCCAGTGTGGTGGTGCATGTCCTTAATCCTATCACTTGGGAGGCAGGGCATGAAGATCTCTGGAAGTTCAAGGCCAGCCTGATCTATATATCTAGTTCTAAGACAAACAGAGAGAGCTACATAGCCTCTGCCTCAAAAAATGTGATTTGCATTTACTTTTTCAGAGCTTAATATAGAATTTAAATTTTCTTTTCATCCTTTTAACAGTCTTTTAGAAAGTAAAGGTGTTTTTACTCTAGGTCATTTTTTTTTCTTTTAGGTTGTTTTTTTTTTTTTGGTGTCAAATCTATGAATTTTTCACCTAACCCTGCGTACATTTCAAAGATTTTCTCATGTGTTTCAAGAATTTTATAGTTGTGTACTTTACATTTAAATGTATGATCTATTTTGAGTTAATTTTTTTAAAGTTTGACTCTTTGGCAATTTCATACATATACCTTTTGATCATATACATCTTCCATTACCCTCTCTAATCCCCTCCTATTCCTATTGAGGTACTTCTTCCCAACAAATAACGCTCTTGATTGTGTGTGTGTGTGTTTTAAGCTTAATTAGGATTGCTTACATGAGCATGAGTAGAAGGTTATTTACGAGAACATAGGCAACATCTACTGGCTACACCACTGAAGAAAATGGATCTTCTTCCCCAGTAGCCAATAGTTCATTCCTCAAGGGAAGAGTGGAGCTTCCCAGCCTGCTCCCCTGTCCATGATGGAATGTTCAAGAGCCAAATCTTATGTAGGTCTTATGAAGTTAATCATAGCTGCTGTGATCTCACGAATGCAGTAGCCATATCATGTCCAAGAGATAGTGTTTTACAACATTTCTCCCTATCCTACAACCATTTAGTAGTATGTTTCCATATAGATTTTTCATAGCTCTTAAGTTTTATTAGCTTTTCCTCCTATTCCTTCATCTCTCTCTCTCTTCCACCCACCTTAATTTCTGTTTTACCCATTCTAAATAACAGTATTCTCCTCACAACTTTTGTATCACTTGTATTCCACTATTTCCTTCTCAAGGCACTTTTCTAGCTTCCTGGTCTTTTGTTTTGTTCTTGTTTTTTGGAGACAGGGTTTCTCTGTGTAGCTTTGGAGCCTATCCTGGAACTCACTCTGTAGACCAGGCTGGCCTCGAACTCACAGAGATCCACCTGGTTCTGCCTCCGGAGTGCTGAGATTAAAGGCGTGCACTGCCCGGTTTGCCTGGTCTTTATAGACACTCCAAGTTAACACAACATCTACATACATTTTCAAAGCTAGGATCCACATATGAAAGAGCATTTGTTTTTGAGTGTCTGGGTTACCTCAATATTTGCTAGTTCTGTCCATTTTTAGCAAATTTCATAATTTCACTTTTTAAATTTTCTTAAATTATTTATTTCTTATGCATATAGGTGTTTGGCTGTTTGTATGGCTTTTTTATTTAATTTGTATTATATTTAATTTGTATTTATTTTTAAATTGTATGGGTGTTTTGCCTGCATATATGTCTGGGCAGTGTCCACAGAGGCTAGAGATAGGATCTTGCTTATAGTGTTAGGATTACAGGCATGAACCACCAAATTCTCAGTTCCTTGGGATTTTTCTACATACAGTATCATATCACCTGAAAATAAGAATGGTTTTCCTTCTTCCTTCCCAGTCTCTTCATCTTTTATTTTCTTTGCTGACTTATTACAGTGGCTAAAACTTGAAGTATCACATTGAGAAGAGAGACTCTTACCTTCTATCCAGTCTTAGGTGGAAAACATTCAGTCTTTCAGTATTAAGTATGATATTAGCCTTTAGGGTTTTTATAAATGTTGCTTATCAAGTTGAAGAATCTCACCTTTGCTCCTAAACCATTATAATTTTTATCATCTCATATTCTCTTTCTGTATGAAATGGTAGGAGCATGTGGATTTGTCTCCTTTAGCCTGTTAATATCATAGATTGTGATGGAAGTATTTGAATATTGACTATACTTGCATTGTTGAAACAAGCCTTCATATATTAGCTTGGGCTGCCATAATAAAATCCCATAGGTTGAATGCCTTTAACCGCAGAAACTTACTTCTCAAAATTCTAAAGGCTGAACTTCTCAGGATTAAGGTCCAGCTGGATTCAGCTTCTGATAAGGGTGTTAGTTTTTCCTGACATTTTCTTCATGAACATGCAGAGAGAATGAATTCTTTCTCTTTGATAATGGTGATAGTCCCATTAGATTAGAGCTTTATCTGTATAGCCTCACTTAACTTTAACTACCCTTATTACCCTGTCTCCAAACACAGTCACATTGAGGTTAGTTTTTGGCTGTGGAATGACACAATTCAGTATATAACACCCAGTTTATTTGAATTTAGAATTTTTTGGTACAATGCTTGATACAATTGTGATACTTTGTTAAGAATGTCTTGTCTATGTTCGTGACATGAGAAAAACCCTGTGTTATTTCTTCATGATGTTTTTATTAAGTGTTATATTATAGAGATGATACTGACCTAATAAAATAGTTGGGGAGGCCTTGTACAGGCTTCCACAGCTGCTGTGAGTTCATGATTGCAACAGTCCTGTCATACCCAGAAAATATCTGCCCAAGGCCTGTACAAGATCAAGTCCCAGTCAGCCTTCTGGTATGGAAGGAGGAAGGGATTCTAAGTCCTCCACCTCTAGCTGAGGAGTTAATGGCAATTGGTGGCTGTTGGAGGAAAGTCATTTTTCTTTAAGGTTATAGTCCCTTGGCAGGTCAAACCATGCTCTGGTGGATGGCCCCACACCCATGATTATATGGGGAACACAAATTGAACTGAGTGGGTTATAAAAATAAAGGGCATGAAGTTAGGAGGGAGGTGGAGGGTCGATCTGGGAGAAATTCACAGGGGGAGTGGAGGCTGAATATAATAAAATACATTGGAAATATATTAAAAATTTCAAATTAATAAAAGTATTATGCTAAAAATAAATTTTATATTTTAGGTGGGGAATATTCTACCCTTTTATTTTTCAGAAGATATTATATAAAATTAGTGTTGATTCTTTTTACATTTATTTTTATTATTTTTAATTATGTGAGGTAGAGAGAAGGAGTATAGGTATGTGCACATACATGTAGGTGCATGTGGAGGCCATAGGTATTGGATTTTTCATAGCTGGGGATATGAGCTGGTAGATAGATGCTAGTAACCAAACTCAGGTTCTCTGCAAGAGAAGTTACATGCTCTTAACTGCTGAGCCATCTCTTCAACCTCAATTCTTAGTTAAATGTTTGATATAATTCTCCAGTGAAATACTCTAAATCTGTTTTTTTGGTATTTTATCTATAAATTTAATCTTTCATAGTTACCTTCCATAGTTCATATTTGGGTGACTTTTAGTACTTGAGTGCTTTAAGGGATTAGCTTGTTTTATCTAAGTTGTCAAATTTATATGTATGCATATATTCATATGTTCTTTCTTTTGATGTCATATTTAAATTCGACAGTCTTGGCTAGGTTTTCACTTCCACAAAGATTGAGTAGATGAACTTCTCTCTATGACTTCACCTCCCATTAAGTACAACTAAAAGTCCTGAGCATCTTGTAAAACACTAAACCTCAGTCTTTAAAAGATCAAAAGAAGGTGGAACAACAGAGCTATCTGTTCCCTAAATTTTCTTTTTGCTCCCAGACTTGATACTGGAAAAGGTAGCAACCAAGAAACAACCATCCAGCAATGATTTTAAAAAATATATAAGAAAAGCCTACTCTTTATAGTGACTGGGAAAGGGACAGCCTATCAAGACAGAAATCTTTCAGATAATGTTCATCCCCAGCCAAACACCATGAAAAAATACTTGGGGCTACTCTGTCCTCTGTCCTCTGTCCTCTCCTCCAGCACAGGTGCAGTAAGAAGCCTAGACTTTATCTTAACCCTACAGTGATGATTGAGCCTATCTAGGGTTGTGACAGGAAACTTAATGAAGAGATAATATTTTCATTTCTACGTGGTAATAATGAGGATTCCTCCTTCCCTAGTGATATCAGTCAAGGCCATTCAGTCATTTTTACTAATCTCAATGAGGGAGGTATCATTGAAGGCCTAGTTGGAGCCAGAACTTCCAGACATACCCCATTAGTAACAGAAAATCCCTGTCTTACAGGACAAGTGGTAAACTATGACTTCTTGACAATAACAAGACAGTGTCTTCCACCCCAACTCTGATGACCAACCATGACCAACTGTAGTAGTTCGGTATGAATCCAGCTAAAGGTTTAAATTTGGTCCCAGGTTTTTAATACCCCAGATATCTAGTTTTCAATAAGAAATGACTTATCAAGCATACTCAAAGGGGGCTGGAGGAGTAGTTCTGTGGTAGAGTGATTGCCTAGGCCCTGGATTCAGTCCTCTCAGTACACACACACACACACACACACACACACACACACACACCATTTTTCTCGAGGCCTGTTAGTCACCAGTCCACAAAGACAAGGGACAGAAGTGACAACAGAGAGCTTTGTGTGGCCTGTGGGCACAATGGATATAGCTCTCCAGGAGATAACTTCAGTAAATTAGCTCAACTTTATTCCACAGTGAGGGGAGATCTAAAGGATGGAGATAGTCTGGGGCATCACCTAATTGGCATTAAATAGCCTACTCCTATCATAAAGCTCCTAGTACAAGTCTTAGTTATCATATGTGGAAGCACAGTCCTATTGTAATGCCCCTTAGCACAATATCTAATTACCATATGGGCAGCAAGGGTAAAGCTTCTGCAGGGAACTGTGTCAAGAGTCATACTGCATCTGGGTCTAGAGACAGTCAAATAAGGTCAGGTAGAGAACAGGGTGCCTTCTGCCAGGGGTAGGGTTGGGGGAGTCATCTGATCTCATGCCCACGTGCGCATACACACACACACACACACACACACACACACACACACACACACACACACACACACGGAATGCTTCAACAGTAAATATTATAAGAGATAAGGGTTTTTTTGAGACCAACATCCTTGGGATCATCTTTTACTGTTTATTGTCCTATGACCCATATTCAGTTTCCATATGCATGAGATCCTGTTGACTCTACTTTCAAAATACATGCAGAGTTCATGTACTAAGTTGGAAAGAAAATGTCCCTTAATGATGCATGGGTACAGAGGCCTGCCTTTTAACTTCACTGGGCATCTGGGCATCTTGCACCTCCAACTACTTCCTCTACCCCCTGTCTTCCCACCTCTTTCCCATTCCATTTTTGGCTACAGAATTCTACCACTCTTGATATTTTTAATATGAAAATTGAGTAGCATGTACAATATATAGAGCATTTTCATGCATGTTTATGTTATTTGAAGTTTAAAGCTGTCCCTATTGTTTGTTTCCATTATAAGTTTCAGTGCGAATAGTAAATTGCCCCCAAACTTAGCAGCTCAGAGCAACTGGACTTGAAGTTTGAAGGGTGCACAGTAGCTGGGGGTAAGTTTAGAAACCTATAAAGGCATTTTCCTTAAACTGGCATGACATGAGAATTACATGTGGCTTGACTCTCTCATAGTCTGACAATCTCAGCACAGTCATATTCCTTATAGGCTCCAGGCACAAGATTCTGAAGTACATCTGTTCCTTCCTGACAGCCAGGTGAAGGCTGCATTCCTTTTTATGACCCAGCCTTTCAGTGCTCATAGTATTACTTCTGCTAGTCAAAACCATTACAAGCCACCCCTTATTCAAAGAGAGGAGAGTAAATCTTCAGAACTTGGAGAATATCAGGGTCACATTGTAAAAGAATATGTGGGATTTGGAAAATGCCATTATGTCATAGAAATAGTATCTGTCTCATACACTAAGTCACAGAGACTTTGGAAGAAGAGGTCATCACAGAGTAACAAGATTAACAAGGGGCATTTTGGGGGACACTATACCTAAACATATTTAGGAAGTCAGGGATTGTGGTTCACTTCTATAAATATAGCACTTGGGAAGAAAAAAATAGAAGGATTAGCATGAGTTTAAAAACAGCTTGGATTTTGTGGTGAGTTTACAGAGTTGAGACCCTATCTTTTAAAAAAAGGCAATTTTGAGACTATTATCTAGTTAATTTTAAGATACTCATTTCAAATCTTTAAAAATTCTATAATGTGATATTTATATAGTTTCTGTACTGCTCAAAAATTCTAGGCACTCATTAGAAAACAGCGTAGTCTCTATCTTTCAAATCTTAGATCATTTGAAAGTCCCTGAGAGGTCACTGTCAATAAGACACTATGTTAAGCTTTAGGTCAAACAACAATAGTAGTAGTTTCATTTTCAATGGACTCCTCAGTGGCACATCAGTTAATAGTAATAATAGTGGGCCAGAGATAATAGTATTCCAGCCACTCTGACCTACAGGTGAAGAACAGGTGAATAAACCTTTCTATATAGAGATGTGGATGCAGGTCCTTTACCAAAAGCCAGTCATCTAGAAAGTTACTACAACATTCAGTTATACTAAAGGATCTAAATTGAAAACTATGCTTATCTTGTCCTGACAAAATTACTTAAACCTTTGAGTTTGTGAACATTTGCTGATTTGTTTGGGATCTGATGCCATTCATAGTGTCTCTATACCTAGTCCATAGTGGCTTGCAAAGAAAATCATAGTATCCTAGGATTTTCTCTAACGCAGTGGTTCTCAGCCTGTGGGTCTCAACTCCTTTGGGGGGGTTGCATATCAGATATCCTGCATATCAGATATTTGCATTGCAATTCATAACAGTAGCAAAGTACAGTTATGAAATAGCAACAAAATAAATTTATGGTTGGGAGGTCACTACAACATGGGGAACTGTATTAAAGGGCTGCAGCACTAGAAAAGTTGAGAACCACTTCTGAAGCTATAGAAGTCTGTCTCTCTGTCTCTCTCTGTCTCTGTCTCTCTCTAACCAGAAGTTTGTGCGTGCGTGCTTGTGTGCCTGTGTGCATGTGTACCTGTGCATGTGCGTGCGTGTGTGCGTGCGTGTGTGTAAATGATGATTTAAACTGTCTTCTAAAAAGGCCTTGGCTGGGGATATTAACACACCTGTAATCCCAGCACTTGGGAGGCTGAAGCAGAGAACATAGCAAGAACCTGTCTCAAAAAAAGAAATCTTCCAGGCATGGTAGTACATGCCTTTAATCCCATTACTCAGAAGGCAGAGGTAGGTGGATCTCTGAGTTGGAGACTAGCCGAATCTACATGGTGAATTTCGAGATAGCCAAGGCTGCATAGTGAAACCTTATTTCAAAAAGCCAAAAATAAAATAAAATCCCAATATAACATTTTCACAGATCTTCTCCTCTATCATAAATTCAATAACTTCTCTTATAAATTTACATTAATTTGACCTTTTATCCATGTATTTTCTTGCATTTGGTATTACTGTTTTAGTCCTTAGATTCAGACTTTAGTTCATTATACTAAATGGAAAGACGACGAAGATGACATCACCATTCTAATTATCATTATGATAAGCTTTGCATTGAAATATGATGTACACCCAGAAAATATAGAATGCATAATTGTATAGCTGAATGAATTTTCATGAATTAAACATATTCATTTAACTGCCACTCAGATCAAGAAATAGAACATTACCAACACCCCAGAAGCCTTTCTTCTGCTCCCTGCCAGTAACTGACCTCCCTCACCGTAGGTAACAGTTTTGCCAGTTTTTGAACTTCATATAAATAGAATCCTATAGTATGTATTCATTTGAGACTGGATTGTTTTGTTCATCATTATGCTTGTGAGATCCATCCATGCTGTTGCATGTAATAGTTCATTAATTTTCACTCATGCATCATATTTCATTGTGTGAATATGCCACAATTTATCCACTCACCTTTAGTAGACATTTAGGTTGTTTCCAGCTATTGTAGAAACTGAACCTTTTTACACTCATGTTTGTACATTTTTATTAAATATATACCTAGGAGTAGATTTGCTAGGTCAAAGGACATATGTCTGTTCATAACCTATATATACCCTATAACTATAATATTTGCTGCCAAAGTTGCTTCTATCAATTCATGCCCAAGCTGGCAACGTAATAATAGGTCTATTTGCTTCAGTTTATTAACCATCACTTAGACCTTCATAGACTAGTTTGGGGTCAGTCTTTTAAATATTAGCCATTCTGATAGATAACAAGAGATTATGATTCAGTATCTATGATAGTTACTGAGGTTGAAAGCCTTTTAGTTGTTTATTTGCCATAAGAGGTAGCTTCATTTATGAAGTATCTGTCTAAATCTTTTGCTTAGTTTTTAATTGGATTTTTTGTCTGTCTTTAATTGCAAATATCATCTACCCCATGAATTGCTTTTTCACTCTCTTTTAATAACCAGAGTTTTAGTATATGTGTTTTTTCAGTCTTTTCCTTTTGTGTTTGATGGCATTTGTGTTTCATTTAAAATATCTTGGCCTACCCTGATGTTATAAACATATTCTCCTTTGTGTTCTTCCAGAAGCTTTATGAAAATAAGCTTCAATCAAGAAAATTTATAATCTACCTTTTTCCTTGTACAATTTAAAGCACTTGAGATGAATCATTAGCTATAAAGTCTTTTTTTAGAAAAAGATATCTTGGAAAAATTCAAATATTCTATAATTGCCTTGTAAGGCCATACACCAAAGAAGCGCTGTATCTTGAAGTCTCTGGAGAGCATGTATTTTGTCCTTTTCAGTTGAAAACAGTCCTCTGAATTCAGTTCCCAAAATTTTAGCTTCAATTCTTAAAATTTCTGCATTTTCCTCAAATATTTATTGCTTTTGGTTTTGGATCTCCATGTGATAGAAGAATTTTAATGTACAAATATGTAGTTATTAACTATTCAAAATACATTATTTGGAATCAGGCTTTGGGAAGAATGCTTAGAAGAAAATATGTACTTTCTATACTTACATGGTCAACTATACATATTACATGTATTGATATGTTTATTAATTCTCCTACATATATAATGACTCTAGAATTAAATT
This sequence comes from Peromyscus maniculatus bairdii, assembly GCF_049852395.1. NCBI lineage: Eukaryota > Metazoa > Chordata > Mammalia > Rodentia > Cricetidae > Peromyscus > Peromyscus maniculatus. The sequence goes on along the minus strand of NC_134875.1, from coordinate 124,163,455 downwards.
AGCTCTCAAATCCTTCCAGAGGAATGGTTTTCATTATTTTATGATAACATGAGCGTGTGTGTCTGTTCCTTTCTCTCTCTCTCTTTTTTTTTTAGATAATCCACACTGTTCTTTAAAAAAAAGTGCCATGAAATAATAATCCAGATTTTCTTTTGGTTATATTTTCTGATGCCTCATCTGGTACTTAAACCATCAGTTATAAAATAAGTTGTAGGCATGAAAAATTTCCATTTCTTCCCCTGATTGGTTTTCTTGCCTTGGGTTCTTAGGTATCAGGAGGGCTATGGATTTGCTCAAGCTTACTACAAAAGTCGATGCAATAATAGGAATCTTTTATTCCATCATGTAGCCCTGGCCCAGACATATGGTTGGGAAATACCTTGAGTTTATGCAACTCTATGATCTCTTGAGTTTAACTCATTTGCATAATGGAAGTAGTAAGAAATATAACACTAATGTTACTGTTTTTATTATATACCATACCAAATATTTTATTTCATGTAAGCATAATAATATTACCAGTTTGGTGTTATTTTAATAACTTTAATAAAAGTTAATTTAATAACTTTATTATTGTTGTCCCTACTTTTTTACAAAGAAAACTGAACCTTATCTAAATTAAGTAATTTTTCAGGACCACTTTACAAATGAATAACAGAAAACAAAACAAGCTTGTGTGAGTCTAAAACCTGTGCTCTGCACTACCATCTAGTAGTCTTATCGTGGAAGAAAATCATAGATTTTGCTGAGGTGTATGTTTAAGGGTGATACCTTTGTGCAGATAACACTCATTACCAGATTTTTATCTTCTAAATATACTTGGTGTCATTAGACCAAGAACACACAATACATTAACATTTTCTTATAATAAATAGTAGTGAGGTCCAGATCTGTGGAGGTGAATGAAGTATATCATTATCAGTCAAAAAGTTCACAGCAAATGATGAAACTGAATTCACAGAACCATTTGATTCTAAAAAGGGGTCTGCCATATCTCCCAGAGTGAATAGCAGGGCATGATCCCCGGTATGACCAGAGCTGTTTGGCTTATCCTGTCAGTACCTGAAATATGCCATTTGTTAATTGTTACCAATGTCTTTCTATTGCTTTTCTAGGATTATATCTGAAAAAGTAAAGGAAGTTCTCTTTGTCCGGCCCCGGAAATATATCCGTTGCTCCAGCCCAGAGTCTGCAGAGCCTGGCTATATCAATACCCTAGAGCTGGCAGCATCTACATGCCGCTATGACCTAGATGACATGGACACCTTCTGGCTTCAGGAACTCAATGAAGACCTTGGAGAAATGGGTAAGTTGTTTTCTTACAAGTAAGTTGTACATTAACTTCACCAATGATTTTTTTTTAAGTTTTAGAACCCTATAAAACTTACTTTCATCTTGCTTTCCTTTCTTACCCACCCTTTCACTTATTTTTATTTTTGAAGAAATGAGTTATTCAAGTGCATAAAATATAGCAGTATTTTATCAATATTAATTTTAATCTATATTAAAATACATTAATAAAATTTAAATGACTCATTTTTCAGTACAATAGCACAAACATAGATGGCACATAAGTTTCATGAAGTTGTTTCATAATGCTAAATGTTAGTGTAGGTTGATTGAACTTCTGGTTTGAAAGGATACTGAGACCTATTCTTGGATCAGTCTTGAAAATAACTCTTAATGGGCAAGGCCATAGGTAGAGGTGTGTCTTCCAGGTGTTAGAGAAAAGGTCTATCTACAGCATTTAACACTATCCCACTACAAGTGACAGGTTACTTTTTATAGGCTTCTATTTTGTTGCTCAAAATGGTAGGCCTATGGAAAAATATATCCAAAGTAGTTCTTTGCTACCTTCAGTGAGTTCTCTATGTTAAAGCTAGTATATGAATACATGTAAAAAAAAAAGTTAAAATTATATTTAAATCCTCTTTGGCATGTTGATGGAAGTTATTCTGCTAACAACTAAATCTTAATTTTTGCTCTTAAAATTTTAGTATGTTTTGTTTTCTATTAATTTGTCCTCTAAGAGGAATTGGGAGTAGCCAATTTAGAGTGTAAATCACAGAGAATGGAATAGTTTGATAGGAAAAAAATGGACATTCAGTACAGAGAATACAAATGTATACCTAAAATATATTTTGTGTCCGTAATATTAGCATATTTCTTTGCCATGATGCATTTGTCAGGATAAAGAAACCAGCACAGGTACCATCACCATTAACTGATATTCCAGACTTTTTTGGGCTTTCGATTTTTTTCTCTACTAATCTTTTTCTTGTCTAGGATCCCATCCAGGACAACACATTTCATTTAATCTCAGAAGTGTTTTATATATGTAGGGGTGAGGCCTCATGGCTTCTTTCCCTGTCTAGTTTAGCATGTCTGTTCGTCCTTTTTCAGCTCATGTTTAGGTAGTCATGTTGGTGAGATTTTATGTGTATAGCTTCTCACATCACTAGGAGATACAATCTCAAAGCAAACGCCCTGGTCTTCTTGCTTTTATAATCATTCTGCTCCCTCATCTGCAATGTTCCTTGAGCATTAGTGGACATATTTTGTAGATACATCAATTGAGACTGTGCTCCACAACTCACACTTTGATTGATTGTGGTTTTCTGTGGTGATCTCTATCTAGACAAGTTTCCTTGATGAAGGGTGAAGGCTACACTTATCTGTGGACATAAGGACAAGTGTTTAGAATGTAATTAGGGATTGTACTGGTTTATTAAAGTAGAGGTTGCAGGTTCTCTTTCAATATCCATGACTTTGCTTGCACTGAGTAATTAGCTAAGTTTCCAGTACAGTTTTGCTCTTATCAAGTGGATTTTAAATTCAATTAGAGAGCTATTGCTTACTGCCAAGATATGCATACCACTATTGCATCCTTGGAGTTATTGTGCTATGCTCAACCCTACACAAAGAACTACAAGCAATTCAGCAATGCTGAGAGCAAGAGAAATAGAGAAGAGCACAATGATTGGTTACCCAGTACCAAATGGTTAACCCTAAAAACATACATACATGTAACATTATACAGATTGAACAGGTTATATTTAGGAACATATATGTATATACACATTCATGGAACAACAGTTAATGAAAAAAGAATCCATGGATTTGAAGGAAAATCAGGAAGGTATATCAAAAGGTTTGGAGGGAGAAATGATGTGAATATATTAAAATCTCAAAAAAATAAAAACTGAGAGTTTGTGTATATGCACTGCATACATGCCTGGTGTCTGCGAGGACCAGAAGAAGGCATAAAATCCCTTGGAACTGGAGTGATGAATGGTTAAAAGCTACCATGTAGGTACTGGGACTTGATCCTAAGTCCTCTGGAAGAACAAGTGCTCTAAACCACTGAACCAATTCTCCAGCCCCTTTAGAAGAGTTTTTAAGGAGGATTGGCTTGTGTCAAGTTTTTCCATAAGATGAATGATATTATAGTCACATATTTTAGAGCTTAAAATAAACTTTTAAAAATTATGTTAAGTTGGGCGGTGGTGGCGCACGCCTTTAATCCCAGCACTTGGGAGGCAGAGGCAGGCGGATCTCTGTGAGTTCGAGGCCAGCCTGGGCTACCAAGTGAGCTCCAGGAAAGGCGCAAAGCTACGCAGAGAAACCCTGTCTCGAAAAACCAAAAAAAAAAAAAAAAAAAAAAAAAAAATTTGCCGGGCGGTGGTGGCGCACGCCTTTAATCCCAGCACTCGGGAGGCAGAGCCAGGCGGATCTCTGTGAGTTCGAGGCCAGCCTGGGCTACCAAGTGAGCTCCAGGAAAGGCGCAAAGCTACACAGAGAAACCCTGTCTCGAAAAAACCAAAAAACCAAAAAAAAAAAAAAAAAAAAAAATTATGTTAAGTTAAGCATTTTTGTTCAAATTAAAGAATTTAAAATGTATTCTGACTACATAGTGGGTACTATACTAAGCTATGAGCAAATATCTCATCCTTTCATGTTAATGAATTTGGTATTACCCTTATTTTATAGGTAAGAACAGTAAGATAGCAAAGTTTACATAGCTAATATGAGATAAGGTTGGAATTTGAATCCAAGTTCTCATAACTAGACTCTATAACTCTGCTTTTTAAAATTAGCTTACAAAGTAGCAAGTTTCTTTATTACATTTTCATAATACTGAGTTTTGGTTGACCCTGTCCCCAGTCCCTCATCTCCCTACTTCCCATCCCTGTTTAAGCCCTTACATTCTTGGTATTCCCCCTTCTGTTTTCAAATCACATGTTATATTACCTTTCCTATCCCTCTTTCTTAATTAGGGCCTCTTTTTTTCTCATCTCATAGATCCTTTTCTATTTTCCTGAACTCTATACATAATCATTCTCACATAAATATAAATATATTAAAATTAAACTCTAGGCTCCACATATGAGTGAAAACATGATGTTTATCTCTCTGAGACCAGGCTACCACACTTAGTACAATATTTTCCAATTATATCCATTTTCCTGTGAATTTTATTTTTATGATTTGATAAAGTTCTGCTGTATATATATACTGTATTTTTATTCTCCATTCATCAATTGGGCATTTATTTTGGCTGATTCCATTTCCTTGATATTTCAATAGAGCAGCGGTAAAAAAAACATGGATATACAAATATCTGTGTGATGAGATATAGAGTTCTTTGGGTATATACCAAAACTAGACACTATACATTTTTTCCTACATATATATGTGTATATAAGTGTGTATATATATATGTCTAGGCTGAAGAATAAGCCTGAGAAAATTTGCTTCATAAATAGATAAAAATTTAAAAGGTAATTCATACAGATTTGAAAATTCTTTATGATGTCTTACATTACAAATATCGTTGTGTAAATTTATCTTGGATCATTTTGAAAATTATTTCTTAGCTTCTAAGAATAAATAAATAATGTCCCCAAAAAAATCATTGGTTCTCTTAAGAAGAAAAATACTTAGCTTTTTACCAGCATCAGCCCTATGAATCTTTCAGTTGGGTTAAGTGTGGAGGGTGAGGAGAAAAATAAATGAAATGAAAAGAAAAAAGAATCAGAAAGAAAAGGTAATTCCAGAATTACATTTAAATCTTTGTGAATGTTAAGAGGTTTCTATTACTGTTTGTCATTGAAAATAGTATTTGATTTTTTTAAAAATTAGGTTTAAAAACAGTATTTCATATACATATTACCTAGAATTTTCTTTTATGGGTAATACATTATCATATGAAAAATTCCTGATAGTTCTTAGTGAAGCTAAGTTACTAATAATATATTATTTGTGTTCAAAGAAGTAAGAGATTTAAATGCTCCAAATTAAAAGTGTTCAAAGTTACACCTTTTGGTGAAAGTCCTATATTAGTAGGAATAAGAGAAAATCAATTAAAGTTTTAGCAGGAGACTAACTAGGATTTATTTTTTAATTTTTTATATATTTATGTATGTGTGGGTACTCATATACCACATCTCATATGCATGTGTGTGGAGGAGAACTTTCAAAAGTTGATTCTCTGCTTCCACCATGAGGGTCCCAGGGATTAAAATCAAGTCATCAGACTTAGCAGCAAGTGCCTTGATCCACTGAGCCATTTACTAGCCCCATGACTATGATTTAGTAAAAACTGTAAATGTCTGTAATTTTTTAAGAAAATGTGCTAAAATGTATTTCTTCATTAATGTATCAAATGCGCCGGGCGTTGGTGGCGCACGCCTTTAATCCCAGCACTCGGGAGGCGGAGGCAGGCGGATCTCTGTGAGTTCGAGGCCAGCCTGGGCTACCAAGTGAGCTCCAGGAAAAAGCGCAAAGCTACACAGAGAAACCCTGTCTCGAAAAACCAAAAAAAAAAAAATGTATCAAATGCTAATTTTATTATATTGGTGTGTTAGAATTTCCCTAGTTAAAAAAAAATCCTTGAAATCTGGTTGCTTTAGATCAGAAAAAAGATGTCTTTATCCTTTAGCACCCTACCTACCCCCCTTCAGTGGATGATTTGGGAATGACAGCTGACAGATGTGTTGGCTGATTGTTTTTATTCTTGTGCAGGTTATGGGCCAATTGATGAGACTCTTATGGAAAAGACAATAGAAGTTCTGGAACGCCACTGCCATGAAAATATGAACCATGCTATTGAAACAGAAGAAGGGCTAGGAATAGAATATGATGAAGATGTGATCTGTGATGTATGCCGTTCTCCAGACAGTGAAGAAGGGAATGATATGGTATTCTGTGATAAGTGTAACGTCTGTGTGCATCAGGTTAGTGAAAATGGAGACCACCCCCTCATACAAGGTTAACGTTAGTGTCAAAGTCAAGAGACAACTTTTAGGAGTTGGTTCTTCTATGTTGGGATTCAGGGGATTAAACTAAGATCATCAGGATTGGTCCAAGTGCCCTTCCTGATGAACCACCTCATTGGTCCAATGGTCAACATTTTTGAAGCTCAGTGATTACTATTTCTAACACTCATATCTGGAAAATGTCTTATATTTAAAGGTGAAAATAAAATTAGGCTCTGCTGTTCTTCAGTACTTCTCTAGAAACATTATTTCTTATGATCCCTAAGCTGCTTTACCTACTAATATTCCCCCAAGAGGCTAAACCTAGGTCTTTATTATGTCATTTCATGTCTAGACCATTGAGATTTTTATCATTTGATTCACTCAGGAAGTCCCTATGCTTGCCTACGAGACTCTCCTCTACATTGGAGATATTCCTATGCCTTAGAATCTTTAGGAAATCATAACTGACCCGTTATCAGTAACATATATAAAGAGAAGGCAAGATTTCTTATTTTAGTACCTGAGGCCCTCCCTATCCCAGAAACTAGGTCAACCGTACTTTTAGAGACCACAGTATTCATGGACTCTAAAGGGCTGTCTTAACACCTTAGTAATACAAACAATATAAGGAAAGGTTAAGTGACTTTACCCAAGTTATTTGACATTCATTCTGTCACACTGTCATATTAATAATGCTAACATTAATGGTATCGGTACTCATTTCAACTCTTGCCCATATCCTATGCTCTGTTTTGTGGTAAAACAGGGTCACTTAAGGTACAGTGATTAATATTGCTAACACTATCCTATCTCCATTTTACAGCCATGTCTGAATTAAAAAAACTTCTGAGAACTAGAGATGGTTCAGTTGGTGAAGTACTTGCTGTCAAAGCATGAGAACCTGAGTTCCCAAAATGCATGTACAGGGGCACACATGGAGAGTCAGAGATAGGATTCCTGGTAATTGCTGGCCAGCCTGTCTACCTGAATCAAGCTCCAAATCCTTTGAGAAACCCTGGTTCAATAAACAAGGTAGAGGCCAATTGAGAAAAATATTCAGCAGTGACCTCTGACCTACACACACACACACACACACACACACACACACACACACACGCACAAGTACCTATGTATACATGAGCATACCTACACACAGTCTTGTCTCCTACCTTAAGTTATCAAAGTGTACATATCTTCCAAGCTATAGTTCAATTCTCGACTTCTCTCACCTGACTGAATTTTTTCCTCTTCTGAACAAGTTGTGTATTTTACTCATATTATTAGTTTATCTAACAAACATTGTAAATGCACTAAACACCATCAATGAGCCAGGACTTTGCTGCATTATTGTGACATAGTGATGAAGAATCAGATAGGCTTTCTCCCCCTGCTCCCAGGAAAACCACAGTATAATGACTACCAATTTACCAGAGTGCCAGGCGATTTTATAGATTATAAATCCATGTGGAAATGCAAGGTAAGAAACAACTTCCAATAAGTGGCACCCATGCTGAATCTTAATTCAGTAAAAACAGATGTCAGTTAAACCAGAGAGGTCTGTTCAATCAGAAGAGAATATATGTTTGTGGCAAGTAGTCAAAGTGGGCAAAATATTTTGGAACCATCTATGAGTACTTTAAGAATAGAGGAGTGGAGTAGGAAAATCCAGGAGCTGGGGGTATGGAAGGAAAAAAGGCACACATGTGAAGGATCTTCTGACAAACTAATAAATTTCTGATTTATTCCATCAACCCTAAAAGGATATTTTTATTCTAGAAATATAATTTTGGTCAAAACTACTAGAACGATGAGCCTACATAACATAGGAGATAGGGTGGGCAGTGGTGGCACACACATTTAATCCCAGCACTCGGGAGGCAGAGCCAGGCGGATCTCTGTGAGTTCAAGGCTAACCTGGTCTTCAGAGTGAGATCCAGGACAGGCACCAAAACTACACAGAGAAACCCTGTCTCAAAAACAACAACAAAAAAAAACATAGGTGTAGCAGGAATCTTAAAGGTTCTTATTAATAAAATCAAACCCGAGGCCCGTTATTGGGGTCCATGCTGGTAGATTAGAGAGACAGAACAAGCCACAGCTATCTCACCTTGCTGGATCCTCAGCTGGTCTTGTCTCCTCAGACTGGAGGCCTCTCAGTCCTCATCCGGAATGGGTCTCAGCTGAATTACTGCTCAAAAGCCTGAATGCTTAACCAGCCAAAATCTTCTAGTTTCTGGTCCTCACGCCTTATATATCTTTTTGCTTTCTACCACCACTCCCTGGGATTAAAGGCTGGCTTTCTGGGATTAAAGGCATGATGAGTCACCATGCTTGGCTATTTCCAATGTGGCCTTGAACTCACAGAGATCCAGAGGGATTTCTATCTCTGGAATGCTAGGATTAAAGGTGTGAGTGCCACCATTTTCTAGCCTTTGTATCTAGTGACTGTCTGTTCTCTGACCCCAGATAAATTTATTAGAGTACACAATATTTTGGGGAACACAATACCACCACATTTCCTCTCTTTTTGTCTAAAATTAAAAAAAACTTATAACTAATACAAGAAAAACTATCCAATAAGTATATACAATATATACAACCAAAAATTACATTAATGATATCTAGTCCATTAACATTTGACAGATTCAGATAAAAAAAACTCCATTATATATATTAACAATGTCCAGTCCAGTAACACCTGATAAACTCAGACCAAAAAATTTTCATTACTTATCTTATTTAAAACAAGTACTTCCTTTTTAAAAGTAGATTCCATAATCTCCCTTTTTATCTTATCATATCCATATTCTTTCTCTTTTCTTTTCATAATAGATTCATTAGTCTACCTTTTGTCATTTTTATATCTTCCCCTTTTTCTTCAGTGTAGATTCAGTGATCTACCTATTTATCCTATTATTTCTTTATCTTTTTTCTCAGAGTAGATTCGATGATCTATCTCATATCTATATTCTCTTTTTCTTTTTGCTTTCTAGGGGTGAAAATATCTTTAGGGAATCTTGAAAAGAAAATTTTTGGGTTAATCATCAAGTCCTGTATCATTTGTCTAGTTTCTGCATAATAGGAAAGTTCAGGGCTTGTTTCAAGTCCTTGTTTGAGTAGTCTGTCAGGCTGGATCATCTCAACTAGTCCTCTCGAAATTGTTCTGACCAGTTTGTAGTCCAAAGTCGATTTTTCCATGGTGTTAATCGGCTTAATGGCTTTATCATAGTCCATGTGGAATCATCGTTGTAGGATCCTGTCATCTTTTTGAAGATTTCAAAGTCACTGTTAGGCATGGTCATGGTTTCCTGCAGACTTTTTTTTTTTTTTTGCCTCCTCTGTGGTTTGGAGCAATCATAGTCTGATAAAAGTCTGTCTCTCGGAACCATGAACATTCTTCCCTAGAACAGAAAATCTTCACAACAATTTCTCCCCACCATTTGTCTTGCCAAATTTTTCCAAACTGACCTTTGCCGATGCTTTCTTGTAACATGATGGTCCTGGCAATTCTTCTCTGAACCAGCAGCAGTAAACCCTTCGTCCCAGGTAGCAGCATCACCGCAGTCACCAACATGATGAGAAGGAGCTGGCAACGTGGAGCAGTAGCCACTGCTTCCATGGTCCCACCACTGTTTGTGGCTCAGTCCAGGCCAAAGCTTCTCCCAAGCCTCCTAGGCCGGCTCAAACTCGGGATCCTCCTGCCTCTATCTCCTTCAGCAAATCCTACCGGCGTGCGCCACCACAACCGGCTGAGTGTAACTTGGGCCTGAGCTGGGGCTCACAAGGCCACAGGCAACCAGCTTTTTCATGAATTCATAACACAAACGTTGGGCGCCAGATGTAGCAGGAATCTTAAAGGTTCTTATTAATAAAATCAAACCTGAGGCCAGTTATTGGGGTCCATGCTGGTAGATTAGAGAGACAGAACAAGCCACAGCTATCTCACCTTGCCGGATCCTCAGCTGGTCTTGTCTCCTCAGACTGGAGGCCTCTCAGTCCTCATCCGGAATGGGTCTCAGCTGAATTACTGCTCAAAAGCCTGAATGCTTAACCAGCCAAAATCTTCTAGTTTCTGGTCCTCACGCCTTATATATCTTTTTGCTTTCTACCACCACTCCCTGGGATTAAAGGCTGGCTTTCTGGGATTAAAGGCGTGTCACCATGCTTGGCTATTTCCAATGTGGCCTTGAACTCACAGAGATCCAGAGGGATTTCTATCTCTGGAATGCTAGGATTAAAGGTGTGAGTGCCACCATTTTCTAGCCTTTGTATCTAGTGACTGTCTGTTCTCTGACCCCAGATATATTTATTAGAGTACACAATATTTTGGGGAACACAATACCACCACACATAGGAGATAGAAAATAACCAGGACTTAAGACTTCTTTGGGTCTCCTAACCATAGCCTTCTGTATCATAGGAGGATACCAGAATTTTTTGTCACCACTTACCTTAATCACTGTTCTGTTGTTGTAAAGAGACACCATGACCAAGGCAACTCTTAAGAAAGAAAGCATTTAATTGTTCATAGTTTCAGAGGTTTAGTCTGTTATTATCATGGGAGGGAACATGGTGGTAGGAAGGCACTGGAGCAGTAGCTGAGAGCTACATCCTGATCCATAGGCAAAGAGAGTGACTCTCGGTTTGGCATGGAATTTTGAAACCTCAAATCCCACCCTAGTGACATACTTCTCCAACAAGGCCACACCTCCTAATCCTATCCTTTCAAATAGTGCCACTCTCCTCTCGAGTGACTAAATATTCAAATATACAAACCTATGGGGGCCACTATTATTCAGACCACCATACCTTTAAAGGTTAAAATTTAACCTTTTTCTTCATTTACTTCTATCTTTAAAATAGTGAATTTAGAAATTTTATTTTTATTGTACCAATTATTGGCATTTGTATTATATTTTCAATGGAAGCAAAATCTTTATGACTTAACTATGAACTTAAAGTATCTGATAGTACAGATGCATAGATCCTCTCATACAGTTAATTTCAAAATTAGAAATCTCTGAACCAGAACTGATTTGTGGACAATACCAGAATTTCGCTAATATGAGGCTGTTTATAGTCTTTACCTATTTTATGCAAATACATTTTTAGAGAAATAGTAACATATTATATGGTATTGTTCCTGGTACCACTGGGCTTATATAATATACCAATATGTATAACTTTCCTAAGATCTGAACAGTTCTGAACTTCATAATGTTTCTTATCAAAGAGGTTTCAGATAATTATTGATCTATAGTAGGCTTGAAGGCAATAAGGCAGAGGTCATCTGTATTTGTTTTCTGTGTTTGTCTTTTACAATTAGGGCAAAATATTAAAGAATTATTCTCAGATTCTTGTACTAACAAAATTAGCTGTAACATAATAATTTCCCCCAAGAATATGGCATTTGTTTTAGAAACACACCAAGTCACTATGAATGATAATCTTCTCACACTTTGGCAATAACAGCTTACTGGACCTTGGAGACTATAATCTGATATATGTGGATGCTGGGAATATATGAAATTTCATAAAAAGAGCTTCTTCCAATCTGGGCATGGCAGTACACTTGAGGCAGGAGATTCATGAGTTTGGTGGGCTACCTAGCAAGTTAAAGTGGGTGTGATTACTTGAATCATAAATAACTACTTAGGTTAGAGCTCCCTCTGTTGACTATAAAGTAACTTAAATAATAATTTAGAATATTGGTTTGCTCTCTAAAAGAATAGTGACATATTGGCACCTGGATTTGTTAAACATAATTTACCTTCTTTGTTCCACCACATTGTGTTCAGTGTTTGTTCTTCAGTGACAACAATACATTATTTTAGAAGTTTGTATCAATAGATTTTAGATTTTAACATCATTCAACTTAATTTTTTCTTAAAAACATGTGAAAGTTAATTAAAACCATTCCAGGTCCTTTTGTGTGTATTCATTTCTGCTTCTTAGTATAAATATTGAATACTTAGATAGAGATTGGATTAAATTTAGCTAATAGCACATACTATAGGGTTTTGTTTTGTTTTGTTTTTTCTTTGTGATAAAGGCTTTATTTAAAACTTTTTTTAATTTTATAATTTGATTTAATTTTACATATTGGCCACGGATTACCCTGTTCTCCTTCCTCCCACCCCCCCACCCCCACCCCCCACTTAGCCCACCCCCCATTCCCATCTCCTCCAGGGCAAGGACTCCCCTGGGGATTCAGCTTAACCTGGTAGATTCAGTCCAGGCAGGTCCAGTCCCCTCCTCCCAGGCTGAGCAAAATGTCTCAGCATAGGCCCCAGGTTCCAAACAGCCAGCTCATGCACTAAGGACAGGTTCCCACTGCCTGGGGGCCTCCTACATAGTTCAAACTAATCAACTGTCTCACTTATCCAGAGGGCCTGATCCATTTGGGGCTCCTCAGCTATTGGTTCATAGTTCATGTGTTTCCACTAGTTTAACTATTTGTCCCTGTGCTTTTTCCAATCTTGGTCTCAACAATTCTCGTTCATACAATCCCTCCTCTTTCTCGCCAATTGGATTCTTGGAGCTCCACCTGGGGCCTGGCCATGGATCTCTGCATCGGCCTCCATCAGTCATTGGATGTTGTTTTGTTTTTTTAATTAAGAAAAATTTTTCATTCATTTTATACACCAATCAAATATCCCCTCTTTTCTCTTCCTGCTCCCCCAGCCTCCCCCTCCCAAGCCACCCACACTCCCCACAACAAGAAGGCAAGGCCTCCCATGGGGAGGCACATCTAGTAGAGGCAAGTCCAAGCCCTTCCCCTGCCTCAAGGCTGCATGCAGGGAGATGCAAATCAAAACGACTCTGAGATACCATCTTACACTTGTCAGAATGGCTAAGATCAAAAGCACTGCAGACAGCTTATGTTGCAGAGGATGTGGAGCAAGGGGAACACTCCTCCAGTGTTGGCGGGAATGCAAACTTCTACAGCCACTTTTGAAATCAGTGTGGAGGTTTCTCAGAAAATTGGGAATCAGTCTTCCTCAAGACCCAGCTATACCACTCTTGGGCATATACCCAAGGAATGCTCAATCATACTGTAGTTTTTATAGCTGTCATGAATATAGTTGACACTGAGTCTGACATTCTGAAATTATCCTTAAAACATATTAGCAAACATATGCTAGTTTCTCAACAGAATTTACAACTGTCATCATTTGTGATCCATAAAAAAGTTGAGAATCACTATGATATATAAGCTTTTATGATCTTATGACGATTATACCTATAAAGGAGCTCACTCTAAATTATTTTGTGCTCCATAGAAAGACCAAGAGCATTCTTAGAACCAACCACTGACTTCAAACAGGCTGCAATTTGAGGAGGAATTTTTTTGTCATTCCCTGGCAACATTCTAGGTCTCAGAGAAAAGGGATTTCAAAGATAGGAAGCTTATAAAATGATGCCCTGCTCACATGCGAGCAGCCTCATTGAAGTCTAGCCTAGTTGGAAGTCCAGCTTGGGTTCTTGAGCTAAATTATTAATAATTTGTTCCCACAACACACCTACCTATTTAAACTAAGTAGGGAGAGGGGCATTTGTTATAAATCAGTGATGAAAGCTATGCCTAGTTACCTTCCATTCTCACTGAGGTTATGAAGCACAAGAACGAAACTAGTAGACTAAAATACAGATGCTGTTTAGTTGATGAGGGAAATCACATGAAGTAGAGGATGAGAGTCCGGCAGTAGGGCAGATACAAGACACATGGACATGAGAACTAGAGTGAACAGTTATGGAGATAACTGAGAGGCCTGCTTATACAAATTAGATACCATGTGTTTAACTATGATGGGAGGTGAGAAGAAATAGTAAGGTGTGAGTAGGTACAAACTTCAGATTAGAGGCCAGCAAACCTTTTCTTTAAAGGCTCAGAAATACTTTAGACTTTGCCAGCTATATTCAGTCCTATTCTGTGTTTTTTCTTTTTCCTCTTACAACTTTTTAAAAATGTAAAAAACATTCTCAGTGTTTTAGCCATATAAAACAGGTCTTAAGTAGTAGCCAGTGCTGTGGGATGTTCTGTATGTGCTGTGGGAGCCCGTTCTTGGGTTCCTCGTGGCTTTACCCAGCAGGTCCGCATAGAGGTCCACAAGCCTGAGTGCAGGTGTCTGAGATGGTCTGCACTTGGCTGTGCTGGGGAATGGTCTGTATGTCAAGTTGCTCTGATTGGTCAATAAATAAAACCTGATTGGCCCTGGCTAGGCATGAAGTATGGGCGGGACTAACAGAGAGGAGAAATAAAAGAACAGGAAGGCAGAAGGAGTCACTGCCTGCAGCAGCTGCCAGGACAAGGAAGATGTAAAGTACCGGTAAGCCACGAGCCACATGGCAAGGTATAGATTTATAGAAATGGACTAATTTAAGATATAAGAACAGTTAGCAAGAAGCCTGCCATGGCCATACAGTTTGTAAACAAAATAAGTCTCTGTGTTTACTTGGTTGGGTCTGAGCAGCTGTGAGACGGGTGGGTGGGAGAGATTTGTCCTGACTGTGGGCAAGGCAGGAAAACTCTAGCTACAAGCCAACACCTAGTTTAGATGATGGTGGGCAAATGAGATAAGAACAGGAGAAATCCCTGGAGAATTTACTGCTGTTCTTGATTTTACTGAAAAGAATTTGATGACTAACTAGAGTAAGGGTTAAAGCTATAAAGAATGAATAAACAAATTTAGAAATAAATTTATCGTAGAATAGTATGACAATGAGTTGGAAGGAGCAGTAGTGGTGAGGATAGGAATGGAAAGGAAGTTCAGCCTTGGTGTAAGAAGCAAGTACCAGGGACCAGTGAATGAGTAATAAAAAGCCAGAAATTTGATCTGAAAGATGGAAAAGGAAGCATGGTATAACATGGAAAGAAGATTAGAAATGGTTGATGAATCTCACCTAAGGGTGAATATCTTGGAACCCACAAATTTTGAAACTGCTAGGGTGAATCAGTTGATGGTATAGGGTATATTTAGCCATGTGAGGAACCTAGAGGCACCTAGTTTTCCTCTGAAATAGATTAGAGCAATAAAGAGGGTGAAATGGACAATTGAAGGTAGGGGGTTGTCTAGAATAATTTCTAAGTTATCATCCTTCTCCCTGAGTTATTCATTTATTTTCTAATATCATTCCATAAAGAATTAAAAAGGCTCCCTGAACTCATTATGGATTATTGTGATTCAATTCACAAGTCTCCTTTTGGTCTAACCCAAGCAAATAATTTCTACAATATGCTGAAATTTTTTATACACCAGGTACTATTAGACTATAAACATTAGCTTATTTGTATCTCATACGTTTCACTATTTTCTAACACCTTTTTTCTTCATCACAATAGTTACATGACATGTTGAAGTTACTCTGTTATTGCTTTCCTGACCTGTTATAATATATAAAATTGAAGACAGTTTAGAAAACAGGGGAAAGAACCTATTTTCAATTTAAAAAAAAATTAAAAAGAAAGAAAAATGACTATAACCCAACTCTCAACTAATAATTGGCTAACTTTGTGGTGAATCTCCACCTTATCTTTTTCTATTTCCCTTTAAAGTTAGTTCTTATAGATAGGCATGCTAATCCTAGTTCAGATGCTTGGTTTTTTAGGGTGTTTAAATATTGCTAAATCCAGAATAATTTGTTCAACTATATTTGTCTTTCTCCTAGAAACAGAGATTATTTTCTTAACTGTGTCAAAGCAGGTGTTGGTGCTAATACAAAGACACTGACCATTCTTCCCTCTCTTCCTCATGCCTACAGGCTTGTTATGGCATCCTTAAAATTCCAGAAGGCAGCTGGCTATGTCGTTCCTGTGTCCTGGGCATTTATCCACAGTGTGTTTTATGTCCTAAGAAGGGTGGAGCCATGAAGACCACCAGGACAGGGACTAAATGGGCTCATGTCAGCTGTGCCCTGTGGATTCCAGAGGTAAGAAACCATCCAAATCTGGGCCCATTTACTCCAGGGTGCCCTCCTTCCCATGATGTTTAGACAGACTCAGACTTGTCATGGAAATTCTTCCTGCTCACCACTATTTCTGAGATTTCTGTGCTACATCAGGTAGCACATCACAAATATGCATGTTAGCACATATTTATTTGTGGGTGATACTTTCAGTGGTATTTGATAAATTTGTGTGAGAGAAGAGGGTGATGAGATAGCATAGCTGTTAGGAGCACATACTGCTTTTGTAGAGGATCTGAGTATAGTTCCAGTAGCATGTCAGGTTCACAACTGACTGCCTTTAATTCTGCCTCTCAGGGAATTGATAGCCTCTGGCCTCCAGAGGCACCTGTACACATATACACATACTCGTACACATATATGCATAATTTTAAAAACAAATATTTTAAAACTATTTATAAAATGAATAAAACTATTTTTTAAAAAATACAAAGGTGTGAGAAACACTTTTTTAAAATAAACCTTACCTTAAAATACCTGTAGCCACAAATCAGACTAAGATATGAAATGCCACAGAATATACAAATAGCATCCCAGAAGGCCCCCTCATAGCCCCTCCTTTCCCTATTTCCTGAGAGCAACAACCATTTTGATCTTTATCAGTATAGATAAGTTTTGTATATTTTTGAGCTTCACGTAAATGGAATTCATAGAGTAAGTATTCTTTTGTGTCTGGCTAGCATTCCATGTTGTAGTATATATCAGTAGTTCATCAGTTTACATTGCTTAGTAGTTTACCATTATATGGATATACTATTTATCCATTCTACTTTGGGTCTCTGACTTTAGGCTGTTAAAAATAAAGTGAGCCTACTGTGGTGGTTGTCCTTTGCTTTTTGTTTTTTACTTTTTTAAAGACAGGGTCTAACTGTTTGACTGACTAGCTGCCTTGGAACTCACAAAGATCCACCTGCCTCTGCCTTCCAAATTCTGGGATTAAAGGCCACCATACCTAGTTCTCTTTTACTTATAAAGCTCTTTGGGGGCCTTAAACTCAACAGTTATCTAAGACTTTATTCAAAATTCTCTTCCTTGTTATCTACCCCAATCCTGTAGTTGCAGGTATTGCCTAAGGTGCTATTATTAATTAACTTAATTAAAACATGGCTTCTAAACTAAGCATGGTAGTACATTCCTGTAATCCCTATACTTGGGAGACTAAGGCAAGAGGGTTAAGATCTAGAAGCCAGCTTAAAACTGTGTAGTGAGCTCAAAGCTAGCCTACATACCTAGATCCTTGTAAACAACAACAAAAAATAACCTAAGGGTTTGGGCTAGGTTTGGGCATGAGTTAGTGGTAGAATATTTGCCTAGCATGAACAAGGCAATTCTCCCGTATCAAAAAAATTAAAATTAAAAAAGGTTGAAGCCAGGCCTGGTACATATGCCTGTAAACCCACATCTTTGCATGGAAAGGCAGAATAATCAAAAGTTCAAACCCTGGGCTGCATAGTAAGCTCAAGACTAGCCTAAGCTAGAGTGAGACCTTGTCTCAGACCAAAAAACAAGAGGTAGGGAATGTAGCTCAGAGGTAGAGCACTTGCTTTGCATGTGCAAAGGCCTAGGCTTGATCCCTAGTACCACACACATAAAAATAAAACAAATCACCTATAATCCCAACACTCAGAAGGCTGGAATAAGAAGATCATGAGTTAAGGGCTACCCTGAGCTACATAGATGCTATCTCAAAAATAAAATAATATAAACTTTCACAAATATTAACCTTCTCTTAGGGCTGCTAATTCTTGATTTCCAGTACATTTTGGATTATTAAAGATCTCTTTTTCCTGATCTGAACAGAACTTGTATTAGATGAACCATCTTAGTTTGATAGTTACTCACTTTTTAAAACCTGTTTCTTTTCAGTGCTGGAGAGATGGTCCAGGGGTTAAGAGCACTGGGCTACTCTACCAGAAGACCTAGGTTCAAATCCCAGCATCTGTATGGTGGCTCACAACCATTTGTAATTCCAGTCCCAGAGAATGCAATACCTTCTTCTGGCCTTTGTTGGCGCTGCATACATGTAATGCACAGATATACATATAGGCAAAACACTCGTGCACACAAAACAAAATGAAAAATAATAATTTTAAAATTTTATTTCTTGGGTCTAGAGAAAGGGCTCAGCAGTTAAGAACACTGGCTGCTCCTCTAGAGGACCCGGGTTTAGTTCCCAGCACCCATATGGCAGTTTACAACTGTCTGGAACTTCAGTTCCAGGGGATCCATGGCACCAGGCATGCATGTGATGCACATATACATGCAGGCAAAATACTCATACAAATAAAATAAATAAATCTTTTTTAAAGTTTATTTCTTAAAAAGTCATGTATATAGTTGTAAAAGAGAAACCGAAAACATATTTTTACCAGTAGTTACATGACCCTTTGTTTCCATATGGAAAAATATTTTTTCATCTTTTTTAAAGTATCCCTTTCCTTTCAGCATCCCTAAAGACTTAATTTCACTTTGAAGCTACTTTGGCTGAGAGAGTAGGGTAAGCTGGTAATAGTTACATAGTTTTAAAAATTGGAGTTTAGATGTGGTGTCATCCTCATTCTTTCTAATTACATGCTGCAGTCTCTTCATTACATAAATTTGCTGCTACTTTCCAACAATATGATCCTGCTTTGTGAACCAAATATAAAGATCTGTCACTGCCTATCTTTATTTTTAGTTGATTATATGAAATAGCAAGGCTTGTGGTACCATCTCTAACATAAGACAGATACTAGAATTTCTGAACTTTATTTTCTTTCCTTAGTAGCTTTCTTTGGTTCCTAAGATAGATATATTTTGATTCTTTAAGGTAACCATGCCTACCTAGTCTATACTCCTGCACTCTCATCACATACATGAATTGTTTACATTACTAAAAATGATTGAAGGACTGAGCAATGGAAAGAGATGTGTTTTGTTTATTCTTAGTTCCATACTAACCTTGGAAGATATGGCTTACTTCATTGTTTTAATGTTCTCAGCTTCATATAACATATATAAAACATATAACAGTTTGTAAAAAAATGCTTCTGAGATGCCCTGGTGCTTCTGCCTTATTTGTAGGTCAGCATTGCTTGTCCTGAGAGAATGGAACCTATCACAAAAATCTCCCATATTCCACCTAGCCGGTGGGCCTTAGTTTGCAGCCTGTGCAAGTTGAAGACAGGAGCTTGTATTCAGGTAAGTGCCCTGAGAAGTAGTGAAATGAGCAAAACCAAGTTGACCTGACTCATGGTCCCAGTAAGAGTGTCCTGTTAACCCAAAATCTCCCCTCTCATGTGCAGGATGCTGCCATTCCAGAGACAGTTTGTGGTAATCTTTTTCAGATGTTGGTTCTGAATTATTCAGCCTGTTTCTTTTTCAAAGATTTATTTTTATTTGTGTGTATGTTTGGGGTTACCATATGTGTGTGGGTGCCCCCAGAGGTCAGAAAAGGGTGTTTGATCTCCTGGAGCTGGATTTACAGGTTGTTGTGAACCACCCAGCATGGATGCTGGGCATTAAACTTGGATCCTCTGAAAGAGCAATAAATGTTCTTAACATTCATATTGTTTGCCTGGCCTAGTGATATACACCTTAGGCCCAGCTATTCAGGAAATTGAGGCAGAAGAATCATTTCAGCTCAGGAGTTCAAGGCCAGCCTGAATAACATAGTGAGACCCTTTTCAAAATAATACTCATAGTGGTATTAAAGCTTTATCTTTTAATGTCAGCACTCATGAGTTAACTGACTCTGAAGCTGAGTGATTTCATTCTGAGTGGGAATAAGCTATAACTAAACTATATAGCCCGTGTTCTGATGAGTCTTACCCATTAATTGTCAATGAATTTAAGATCCAGGATGATTACATAGATGGCTCTGTGAATATTTGGGTGTGGAAAGGTACATTTGAATAGATAAAGTCTGGCTACTAGTTTTGAAAGTCATTCTCATAGGCATCTATGTTGCATGTGGTAGTACAGGTAATGTGTTCTGAGATATCTGAGGTACAATATCACTTCACTTTCTGTTCCAAACATAATAAGGTGGCACTGCTTGTAAGGACTTGTAAGGAAGGAAGGACTGACCTTCTATTCCATAGACTTACTGTGTGTGTAAGCTGCAGACGGGTTGATATTAGATTTTCCTGCAGACTTTCAGAGAAAGGAGTCTCTGTAATGTCATAACTTAGGGCAGTGGCTCTAGGTGTTTCATTTAGTTCGCTGCTGTTTTTTTTTTAAGATTTTATTTATTTATTATGTATACAGCATGTATGACAGCAGGCCAGAAGAGGGCACCAGATCTCATTACAGATGGTTGTGAGCCACCATGTGGTTGCTGGGAATTGAACTCAGGACCTCTGGAAGAGGTTAAGTGCTCTTAACCTCTGAGCCATCTCTCCAGCCCTAGTTCTCTCCTGCTTAGCAGGTTTCAGACTTGTCATCTAACACATATGAGCACTTACCTTTTTAAAAATTTCTTTCAGCTGATTTTATCTTAGCTATAACATTTTAGTATTTATAAAGGAAAAATATCCCCCTGATATATACTGACTGTGCTGGCTAGTGTTATGTTAATTTGACACAAGATAGAGTCATTTTGGAAATGATTCAGTTGAGAAAATGCCCCTAAATAGATTGGCTTGTAGACAAGCCTGTGGTGCATTTTCTTGATTGACAACTAATGTGGGAGGTTCCAGCCCACTGTGGGGTGAGGGTGCCAGTCCCAGGCTAGTGGTCCTGAGTGCTATAAGATAGAAGTTTGAACAAGCCATAAGGAGCAAGACAGTGGACAGCACTCTTCCAGGGCCTCTGCATCAGTTCCTGCCTTGGGTTTCTATCCTGATTTCCCTGGATGATGCAAGTTCTGAGATGAAATAAATCCTTTTCTCCCCAAGTTACTTTTGGTCATGGTGAGTTTTTTTGTTTTTGTTTGTTTGTTTGTTTGTTTTGTTGTTGTTGTTGTTTTGTTTTTTCTGGAGTTTTTTTTTTCCTTGAGGCAGGGTCTCTCTGTGTAACATCCCTGGCTGTCCTGGAACTCACTTTGTAGACCAGGCTAGCTTCAAACTCACAGAGATCCATATACCTCTGTCTCCTGAGTGCTGGAATTAAGTGCATAGACCACCATGCCAGACTTGGTCATGATACTTTATCACAGCAATAGAAATCCTAAGCCACTAACCTAACACATTGTTTGTTTATCTAAGTTCCTTCCTATTTGCTCTTCATATATGAGCCTCTTAAAGGCCAAGATGATACACTGTTCCCCCACTAGTATTCATTTAAGGTATACTGAATAAATACACATATGTTTCCTTGTATCAAATTAATTTATAATACATATTTTCCATTAAAACAAAATATTTTTCATGTGTATTATTTAATAAATTTACAGTGGAGAGTGAATTCATATTCAATAAATTACTTATTCTCACTATGGTACCTGCATTTCCCACTATTTTGCTGTTAAAGATTATTTTTATACTGGTTAGTAATTAGTAACATAGCTAGTGAGAGAAAACATTGGCCTTAGCCTTTGCAGATCTGAGTTTGCATTGAAGCCTTAGGCTCCACACTCTGTCTTCTGTTGTATTGTTTATCTATGAGTTTTATCTTCCCTAATTTTGTTCTATGCTTTTTCCCACACCTTGACATGATAGACACTAGATTGATGGATGGATGATGGATGAACAGATGAGTAGATGGAACATTCTAAAGGAGGTTTCTCATCTGCAGACCAATGGTTCTTATTTTCATTTTTTAAAGTTCAGATTCTTGATTTTAGAGAAATCTCCCTAAATTGAGGCTATTGTGCATTTTTATTTTTTGTGTGGTAGTAGGGATTAATCCCAAGATCTCAAGTATGTTAAGCAAATGCTCTACCACTGAACTGCATCTCTATCACAAACTTTAGTATAAAGGATTTAATTTATTCAGCAAATGTGTATGCCTAATTGTATACTAAGGTTTGGGTCTACCAATGAAATAACAAAGAACTTTGCACTGTGGAGCTTATAATTTAGTTTGTAAAAGTACACAGTAAGCAATAGATGTTAAATAAAATGTTATAAGGTGATAGCTGCTATAGAAAAGACTGTGGAAGACAGTAAGAAGTTGGGAAATGTGATGTAGGGAGCATGAGTTACAAGTTGAAGCTGAGTGATTAGGGTAAGACTAACTATGGAGGTAACATATGAACAAAGACTTAGTGCAAGAGAAAAAGCTATGCAGATGTTTAAGATAAAAAGTGTTTCAGGCAGAGGAAACAGCTATTGAAAAGACCATGAGATAGGAGTGTGCCTGGCCTATTTGATCAACAAGAAAGAATCCAGCAAGATGAGAATGGAATGTTTGGGAAAAGAAGATCAAAGATTATATGGGGCTTTATTGGTTAGAGCAAGGACTGGTAAATTTGTTCTATAAATAGCAAGATAGTAAATATATGTTAGGCTTTGTGGACCATGTAGTTTCTTGTCACAGCTGCTCAACACCACCTTTGCAATGCAAAGGCAGCTATAGACAATATTTAAACAAACAAGAGCCTTTTTTGAACATGAAGGCTTCTGATAATCCTTTAGCAGACACTAGTCTGGGTTCAAGATAGATGTCTAGGAAGCCCTGGATTTTGCCCAGGTTCTAGACATACTTGCTCTAATTGCCAGATTTTTCGAATTTCTCTGTTCTGTATCTTTTTTTTTTTTTTTTTGGTTTTTCGAGACAGGGTTTCTCTGCGTAGCTTTGCGCCTTTCCTGGAGCTCACTTGGTAGCCCAGGCTGGCCTCGAACTCATAGAGATCCGCCTGTCTCTGCCTCCCGAGTGCTGGGATTAAAGGCGTGCGCCACCACCGCCCGGCTTGTTCTGTATCTTATATTGAAGTCTCTCTAGATCCTGAGGCTTAGCTTAGTCTACAAATTGAGACCATGTCTAGAAAAAAATATGGCTTTGAAACTGAGCATGATAGCGTGCACCTATAAGTCCTAACACTTGGAATGCTGGAGCAATAGTACCACCAGTTCAGGGCCAACCTAGGCCATATATAGTTAGACCCTTTCTTAAAACATAGAATGGGCCGGGCGGTGGTGGCGCACGCCTTTAATCCCAGCACTTGGGAGGCAGAGGCAGGCGGATCTCTGTGAGTTCGAGGCCAGCCTGGGCTACCAAGTTAGTCCCAGGAAAGGCGCAAAGCTACACAGAGAAACCCTGTCTCGAAAAAACCAAAAAAAAAAAAAAAAAAAAAAAAACATAGAATGGAAAGAAGGAAAAGATGGGAGGGAGTGGGGAGGGAAAAGGGAGAGACGAGATAAAAGGAGGAATATACTCTTTGGTGCCAGTCTCCCAGGATTTGAAACCTGGTCTTCTTGCTGGTTATGTAAGCTTATAAAAGTTACCTAACTTTAAAAAAAGTTACCTAACTTTTCTGGGCTTCAGCTAGCACATCTATAAGTGGAGACAATAATACTAATTACTTAAGATGGCAGAGAGCTTAGCATAGAATCTAAAAGATAAATATACAAGTTAGTGGGACTGCTAATAATTGCATATGTCCATATTATTATTCCCTAGAGTAAATCTGATTATTGATAGAAATCTCTAACATTCATTTGGCCAGCCAAACTGAATAGAATCATCCAACATTTGTGGCTTGGATTGATGGTAGAGAGATATGAGCCTGTCTGAAGTCACATACAAGTATAGAGAATTTAAATTGGAAAGCTAACATGAGTTTACTCTTAAGCCCATGTGAGTTCAGTTATAATGGAAATTAACTTCTAAAAGATAAAAATCTTCAAGAAGTGTGGAACTGGGAAATAAAGTACTTTTTTTTCAGTGACTATTAAAAGTAATATAATGAGGAAAATGAAATAAGATTAAAGGAATTCTGAGGGATAACTTAATGGTTAAGTACTTGCTGCACAAGCATGAGGAACTGAATGTGAATCCCCAGCACCTATTTAAAACTAAATGTTTGGCCTCCTACATCTATAACCCTAGCACTGGGAGTGATGTGCAGAAGCAAACAGATCCTGGAATCACTTAACTGGCTAGCCAGTCAACTGAAATAGTGAGCTCCATGTTCAGAGACAGACAGACCTTGTCTCAAATATAAGGTGGAGAGCAATTAAGGAAGACAGCTGATGTCAAGCCCCCACATATGTGCACATAGCAACATAAAAGGGCACTCTCCTTTACTTTCCACCTAGGAAAGCACTTCATTTTTTTCACATATTTCACAATTTGTTTTTTTAATTAAGAAACTTTTTATTAATTCCACATACCAACCACAGATCTCCCCTATTGGAGAAATTATTTTGGCCACTCCACGTAGTTAAAAGGATATTTATTTAATGGCGTAACTCACAAATTAAGTAATGGGTAGGTCGCAGGGTCTGGGGAAGGTGTAACGCAGTCCAGCGGTGTTCTCCGGAGCTCTGCACAGTCAATCTCCACCGGTCAGCGTCCCGGCACCGAGAGAGCGCCCAGAGAGAGCGCTGGCCCATCCAGCTCTCGGGTCCCCAGGCGCCTCCCCTTGCCCCGCCTCGTAGGCGTGACAGTTGCCAGAGTCTCAATGGGGGTTGGAACTTCCAGAACCAAGCTAGAATGGCTACCCACTACATCTCCCCCTTTTGTCTAAATAAGAAGGTTCTAAACTAATACAAGACTATATACAAAGGAATGGTTATCAAATATTGTCCAGAAATAATGAGAGATAATGACCTAGATAAGATGTAACTACAACCAATGCAAACAATATCAAGCAAGAAACACATACTAAAATCCAGAGAAGTATAGAGCATAGGTAAGCAGCATGTTATAAAGATCATTCAAAGGTGTCCTATCCTAAAGAACCTGAATCTAATACTTAATATGTTCTATCTAAGATATTATATATACTAAGTTGTAACTATAACTGCTAGTCTTCAATCATCTACTACTTCTCAGGTACCATTATGTTCCTTCTCAGGTCTTTGATGTGGATGAAAACTAGATAGTTGTAATTTCCTCAGTTATGATAAAAGATTAGTTAGATATAAAACCTTAAACTCACAAATATAAGATAGATAGGACATCTTTAATATTGTAACTATAATTCTTGCTCGGTAATTGTTTTGTTATATGTAATTTTACCATGTTAAAGTTAAAACCTTACTTTTTAAAAAAAGAAGAAAAGGGGAAATGCTGTAGATATCGTTCTATATAAATAAAACACTGATGGCCAGTGACCAGGCAGGAAGTAGGTTGCCAGGCAGGAAGTAGGTGGGACAAGGAGAGAGGAGAATTCTGGGAAGCAGAAGGCTGAGGGGGGAGACACTGCAGCCACCGCCAGGACAAGCAGCATGTGAAGACGCTGGTAAGCCACCAGCCACGTGGCAAGGTATAGATTTATAGAAATGGGTTAATTTAAGATAAAAGAACAGTTAACAAGAAGCCTGCCATGGCCATACAGTTTATAAGTGATATAAGCGTCTGAGTGATTATTTTATAAGTGGATTGTGGGACTGTGGGGCTTGGGGAACCTGGAGAGAAGCTCTCCAGCAACACTCCCCTAACCCTCCTCCTGCTCGCCCCCGCCCCGACCTATCCCCCATCCCCTCCTCCAAAAAGATATGGCAGGTCCAAGCCCCTCCCCCTGCATCAAGGCTGTGTGCTAGGTGTCTCACCATAGGCAATGGGCTCCAAAAAGCCAGTTCATACACCAGGGATAGATCCTATTCACACCCTCAGGGGCCCCTCAAACAGACCAAGCTACAGAATTGTCTCACCCATGCAGAGGGCCCAGTCAAGTCCCATGCAAGCTCCACAGCTGTCAGTCCAAAGTTCATGAGTTCCCACTGGCTTGGTTCAGTTATATCTGTAAGTTTCCGCATTGTGGTCTTGATGCCACTTGCTCATAGAATCACTCTTCCCTCTCTTTGACTTTACTTCTGGAGCTTGACCTGGTGCTTGGCTGTGGCTATCTGCATCTGTTTCCATCAGTTACTGGATGAAGGCTCTATGGTGACTGTTAGGACATTCACCAGTCTGACCACGGGATAGGCCACCTCAGGCACCCCATCCACCACTGCTAGTAATCTAAACTGGGGTTATCCCTGTGGATTCCTGAGAACTTCCCTCACACCAGGTTTCTCTCTATCCCCACAGTGTCTCCCTCTATCAAGATATCTCCCTCATTGCTCTCCCTCTCTGCCCCTGTTCCAGCTCAACCATTCCATTCCCCCATGCTCCCATCCCGCATTCCCTACCATCTATTGCCCCCCTCACCCCCAGTTTACTCAGGAGATCTCATCTATTTCTCTTTCCTAGGGGGACCCATGTGTCCCTCTTATTACCTAGTTTCTCTGGAGCTGTGGATTGTAGTCTAGTTATCCTTTACTTTACATCTAGTATCCACTTATGTATATACCATGTTTGTCTGAGTCTGGGTTACCTCATTCAGGATGATATTGTCTAGTTCCATCCATTTGCCTGCAAATTTCATGGTGTCATTGTTTTTAACTGTTGAGTAGTACTCCATTGTATATATGTACCACATTTTCTTTATCCATTCTTCAGTTGAGGGGCATCGAGGTTGATTCCAGGTTCTGGCTATTATGAATAATTCTGCTATGAACATAGTTGAGCAAGTGTCCTTGTGGTATGCTTGAGCATCCCTTGGGTATATGCCCATGAGTGCTATCACTGGGTCTTGAGGTAGATTGATTCCCAATTTTCTGAGAAACCTCCATACTGATTTCCAAAGTGGCAAGTTTGCACTCCCACCAACAGTGGAGGAGTGTTCCTTTTGCTCCATAGCCTCTCTAACATAAGCTGTCACCAGTTATTTTTGATCTTAGCCATTCTGATAGGTGTAAGATGGTATCTCAGGGTTCTTTTGATTTGTGTTTCCCTGGTGACTAAGGATGTTAAGCAATTCCTTAAATGTCTTTTGGCCATTTGAGATTCTTCTGTTGAGAATTCTCTGTTTAGCTCTGTAGCCCATTTTTTAATTGGATTGTTTGGTATTTTGATGTCCAGTTTCTTGAGTTCTTCATATATTTTGGAGATCAACCCTCTGTCAGATGTGGGGTTGGTGAAGATCTTTTCCCATTCTGTAGGCTGTCATTTTGTCTTATTTACCGTGTCATTTGCCTTACAGAAGCTTCTCAGTTTCAGAGGTCCCATTTATTTATTGTTGCTCTCAGTGTCTGTGCTACCGGTATTATATCTAAGTGGTCTCCTGTGCCAATGCATTCAAGGCTACTTCCCACTTCCTCTTCTATCAGGTTCAGTGTAACTGGATGTATGTTGAGGTCTTTGATCCACTTGGACTGGAGCTTTGTGCGTGGCAATAGATATGGATCTATTTGCAATCTTCTACATATTGACATCCAGTTATGCTAGCACCATTTGTTGAAGATGCTTTCTTCTTTCCATTGTACAGTCTTGGCTTCTTTGTCAAAAATCAGGTGTTCATAGGTGTGAGGGTTAATGTCAGGGTTTTCAATTTAATTCCATTGGTCCACATTTCTGATTTTATGCTAATACCAAGCTGTTTTTATTACTATAGCTCTATAGTAGAGCTTGAGGTCAGAGATGGTGATGTCTCCAGAGGTTGCTTTGTTGTACAGGATTGGCTATTCTGGGTTCTTTGTTTTTCCATATGAAGTTGAGTTTTGTTCTTTCAAGGTCTGTGAAGAATTGTGTTGGGATTTTGATGGGGACTGCATTGAATCTCTAGATTGCTTTTGGTAAGATTGCCATTTTTATTATGTTGATTCTACCTATCCATGAGCAAGGGAGATCTTTCCATTTTCTGAGATCTTCTTCAATTTCTTTCTTCAAAGACTTAAACTTCCTGTCATATAGGTCTTTCACTTGCTTAGGTAGAGTTACCCCAAGTTATTTTATATTATTTGTGGCTATTGTGAAGGTTGATGTTTCTCTGATTTCTTTCTCAGCCCATTTATCATTTTTATATAGGAGAGCTACTTATTTTTTTAGTTAATCTTGTATCCTGCCACATTGCTGGAGGGGTTTATCAGCTGTAGGAGTTCTCTGGTAAAATATTTGGGGTCACTTACATCATATCATCTGCAAATAGCGAAAGTTTGACTTCTTTTTTTCCAATTTGTATCCCCTTGATCTCCTTTTGTTGTTGTATTGCTCTAGCTAGGACTTCTAGTACTATATTGAATAGATATGGAGAGAATGGACAGCCTTGTCTGGTTCCTGATTTTAGTGGAATTGCTTTGAGTTTTTCTCCATTTAATTTGATGTTGGCTGTCGGCTTGCTGTAAATTGCCTTTATTATGTTTAGGTATGTTCCTTGTATTCCTGATCTCTCTAGTACCTTTAATTTCTTTCTTATTTCTTCCTTGATCCATTGGTGAGTCAGTTGGGCATTGTTCAGTTTCCATGAGATTGTAGGCTTTCTGTAATTTTTGTTGTTGTTGAAATCTAACTTTAAGCCATGGTGGTTATATACAGGAAGTTATTCCAATGTTTTTGTATCTGTTGAGATTTGTTTTGTGACCAAAAATGTGGTCAGTTTTAGAGAAGGTTCCATGGAATGCTGAGAAGAAGGTATATTCTTTTGTGTTAGGGTGGAATGTTCTGTAGATGTCTATTAAGTCCATTTGAGTCATAACATCTCTTAGTTCCCTTATTTCTCTGTTAAGTTTCTGTCTGGCAGACCTGTCCTTTGGTGAGAGTGGGGTGTTGAAATCTCCCACTGTTAGTGTGTGGGTTGTAGCTGGAGTTTTCTCCAGTCCCGTCTGGGCCTGCAGCTGCTCAGACCCAAGTAAACACACAGAGACTTATATTACTTAAAAACTGTATGGCTGTGGCAGGCTTCTTGCTATCTAGTTCTTGTATCTTAAATTAACCCATTTCTATTCATCTATAAGTTGCCACGTGGCTTGTGGCTTACCCCGGTACTTTACACCTTACTTCTCATGGCGGCAGCGGCTGGCAGCATCTCCTGACTCAGCCTTCTACTTCCCAGAATTCTCCTCTCTGCTTATCCCACCTATACTATACTTCCTGCCTGGCTACTAGCCAATCAGCGTTTTATTTATCAATCAATCAGAGCAACACATTCACAGCATACAGAAAGACATCCCCAACAGTGGTGTTTGATGTGTGATTTAAGCTTTAATAATGTTTCTTTTACAAATGTGGGTACCCTCTTATTTGGGGCATAAATGCTCAGGATTGAGACTTCATTTTGGTGGATTTTCCCTGTGATAAATACGTAATGTCCTTCCCAATCTCTTTTGATTGATTTTAGTTTGAAGTCTATTTTATTAGATATTGGGATATCTACACCAGCTTGCTTTTTTATGTCCGTTTGATTGGAAAGTCTTTTCCCAGCCTGTCTTTGAAGTTGAGATGTGTTTTTTTTTCCTTAAGGTATGTTTCTTGTATGCAGCAGAAGGACAGATCCTGTTTTCATATCCACTCTGTTAGCCTGTGTCTTTATATAGGTGAATTGTGTCCATTGATATTAAGGGATATTAATGACCAGTGATTGTTAATTCTGTTATTTTTTTGGTGATAGTGTTGTGTGTTTCCCTTCTTTGGTATTTGTTGGTGTGGGATTATCTATTGCCTGTGTTTTAATGGATGTATATAACTTCCTTAAGTTGGATTTTTCCTTCTAGTGCTTTCTGAATTTGGCTAGATTTGTGGATAGATATATATTTGTTTAAATCTACTTTTATCATGGAATATTTTGTTTACTCTGTGTATGGCGATTAAGAGTTGTGCTGGGTATAATAGTCTGGGTTGGCATCCATTGTTTCTCAGTGTCTGCATAACGTCTGTCCAGGACCTTATGGCTTTCAGAGTCTCCATTGAGAAGTCAGGTGTTATTCTGATGGGTCTGCCTTTATATGTTACTTGGTCTTTTTCCTTTGCAACTCTTGATATTTTTACATTATTCTGTATGTTTAGTGGTTTGATTATTATGTAGTGGGGGATTTTTTTTTTGTTTTTTGGGGTTTTTTTTATCCAGTCAATTTGGTGTTCTGTAAGCTTCTTGTATCTTCATAGGCATTTCCTTCTTTAGGTTGAGAAAGTTTTCTTTTGTGATTTTGTTGAATATATTTTCTGTGCCTTTGAGTTGGTATTCTCCTTCTATCCCTATTATTCTTATGTTTGGCTTTTTCATGGTGTTCCAGATTTTCTGAATGTTTTGTGTTATGACTTTTTTGGCTTTAGTGTTTTCTTTGACTGACAAATCTATTTCCTCTATTGTATCCTCCACGCCAGAGATTCTCTCTTCCATCTCTTGTATTCTGTTGGTTATGCTTGCATCTGTAGTTCCTGTTCATTTACTCAGATTTTCTATTTCTGGCATTCCCTTGGTTTGTGTCTTCTTCATTGTTTCTATTTCCATTTTCAGGTCTTGAACTGTTTTTCTTCACCTGTTTAATTGCTTTTTCTTGGTTTTCTTTAAGGGATTTATTGATTTCTTCCCATTTTTTGTTTTTTCCTCAATTTCTTTAAAGGAATTTTTCATTTCTTTAAAGGCCTCTATCATCTTCATAAAGTTATTTTTAAGGTTGCTTTCTTCTGTTTCTTCTACGTTGTGATGTTCAGGTCTTGTAGAACCACTAGGTTCTGGTGGTGCCATATTGCTCTTTAGGCTGTTGTATGTATTTTTGCATTGGTGTCTACCCATCTCTTCCTCCAATAGGTACAAGAGGTGTCTGTGTCTGAGGGAGCTGTTCTTGGTTGCACTCTGTGCTGGCTGTGTCTGTGTCTCAGCTCAAAGAAAAATCAGTCTACAGTAAAGAATAAATTATATATTGTTACTTGAGACAGTCTCATTATGTAGCTCTGGATGTCCTGAAACTCCCTATATAGACCAGACTAGCCTTGAATTCCCAGCGATCCACCTGCTTCTGCTTCCTGAGTGCCACCACACTCAGATCTGTGTCCAAATTGTTCTGACACCATCTATTTGGTAAAGATTAAAGACAATAAAGTGGATATTATTCCCATGGCATGACAAGAACTGCTAAAGATGCATATATCAGACCCTGGGTGTCCCAGGTAGATACTATCTGCATATTTTGCCTTGCTTCTTTCTTTCTATTTTTTGTATTTCCTGTTTCTGTATTACAGTGCATCTGTTATTAAGTAGATTCTGGGTTTGTATGGAGGTCTTTAGTCAGCAGCCTTCCCTTGAGGGCCTAATGAGTACCAGTCAGAAAAAGAAAATGCTATAACAGCAACACATCTTTTAGTTACTTATTATGTGTTCCTGTGACAAAATACCTAACAAAAGCAACTTAAGGAAGGGTTGAATTGGGCTCATAATTGGAAGATACAGTCTACCATGGCAGGGAAAGCACAATGTCTGAAGAATGAGGCAGCAGGTCATATTGTGTCTGCAGTCAGAAAACAGAAAGTGAGATGGATGCTCAGCTCAATTTCTCCTTTTTAATTCATTCTCGAACCCTAACCAATGAGGATAGTGCCACTCACATTCAGTCAGCCTTCCTTGCTCAGTTAAATATTTCTAGAAATAGTCTCAAAGACACCACAAAGAAGTTTTCATGATGATTCTAAAACCTGTCAGTTGACATTGGTGATTAATCCTCACAACACCAAAACAAAGCAAATATAAAACATATAACAAAAGTCAAACTGCTATATCACCAGTAGCTGTAGAAAAGAAAGTGGCAGGACTGTAGAGATGTATCAGTAGTTAATAGTACATAACACTCTTCCAGAAGACCCAGGTTTGTTTCCCAGCATGAGTTGGGTTACTCACAGCTGCTGCCTATAACTCCAGCTCTAGGAGATTCAAAGCCACCTGGCTTCCACAGACACTGCACTCTTATCCACATGGCATGTATAGACACCCACATATACAGAATTGAAAATTAAAATGTAATCTTTTTGTTTGTTTGTTTTTTTGAGAAAGGGTTTCTCTGTGTAGTTTTGGCGCCTGTCCTGGATCTCACTCTGTAGACCAGGCTGGCCTCGAACTCACAGAGATCCACTTGGTTCTGCCTCCCAAGTGCTGGGATCAAAGATGTGCGCCACCACCACCCGACCTAAAATGTAATCTTTATGAATAAAAGAATGTGGCAAAATGTGGAATAAACTATGGAGTTAAAAATTAATAAAGGTAGAGCTGGGCAGTGGTGGCACATACCTTTAATCCCAGCACTAAAGAGGCAGAGGCAGGCATATCTCTATGAGTTCCAGACAAACCTAGTCTACATAGAAAGTTCTAGACCAGCCAAGTTTCACCTAGTGGGACCCTGTCTCAAAAAAAAAAATTAATAAAGGTGGTGCACACCTGTAATCTCCAAGCACACGGGAGGGGGATGCAGGAGGATTGGAAGTTCAAGGCAAACCCAAACTAAAAAATGAATAAAGGTAATAAATAAAATAAAGGAGGAATAGGAAAAATGGAGGGAAAAGCAGCAGCAAGGTTTTTTTTGTTTGTTTGTTTTTTTGTTTTGTTTTGTTTTGTTTTTCGAGACAGGGTTTCTCTGTGGAGCTTTGCGCCTTTCCTGGGACTCACTTGGTAGTCCAGGCTGGCCTTGAACTCACAGAGATCCACCTGGCTCTGCCTCCCAAGTGCTGGGATTAAAGGCGTGCGCCACCACCGCCCGGCAGCAGCAAGGTTTAAAAGGGGGAAAATGAAGCTGAGGAAAAGAATAAGCAGTTTTAAAATACAGATATAAAAGATATAAATAGAAGCAGCTTAAAGTAAGAATAGGAATAAACTATAAACAATTTTTTGAAAGGCTTAAAACTATGGTAAAAAGATAAATCGATTGGTTTTTTTAAAATATATAATTGATACAGCTTCCTTTCCCCGTCTTTAAATATTAGAATGCACCAGCTCTGGGGAAGGGAGGGAATTGGATCTATCTTAATACCTCTTTTCCCAGATTACAAATTGGTGCTATATGCTGCTGCTCCTATAGGGCTGGACCTATCCAAGATACTTTGTACATATCAGGAATGCATTTGCTCTAGAAGCTTCCCCTCTTTAGCCACTAGAAGCCAATGCTGGCT
This sequence comes from Peromyscus maniculatus bairdii, assembly GCF_049852395.1. Classification (NCBI taxonomy): domain Eukaryota; kingdom Metazoa; phylum Chordata; class Mammalia; order Rodentia; family Cricetidae; genus Peromyscus; species Peromyscus maniculatus. The sequence continues at coordinate 124,130,228 of NC_134875.1, read as the reverse complement.
GTAGTGAGCAGCCCAGGAGCCAAGCAGGTTGTCTGTTAGTCTGTCTCTGTCTCTCTGTTTCTGTGTGTATGTGTGTGTGTGTGTGTGTGTGTGTGTGTGTGTGTGTGTGTGTGTGTGTGTGTGTTGTGTTGTGTGTGTGTTGTGTGTGTTGTGTTGTGTGTGTGTGTGTCTGTGTGTGTTGGGATATAGCAAGATTCACACCAAATCCTCATATTTGATTTAAGGCTTACATGGCCAGTTAATGCATATGCTTAGGAGTATTCTGCAAGTGCATCAAAGAATAGGGAGGCAAACAATGCACCAAGGTCTGTACCAGACAGAAAGAATCAAGGAAACTCAGCACTCTGCCTGCCGGACCCCACCCAGGAATTAATAACCCCAAAGAAGGCTGCAGAAATAAGTTGCTACCCCTAGATTAGGCCTACCTAATGGCCAAGTATCAGCCCCAAAGGCCAAGCACTCTGTGCTCTTAGTCTCCACAGTAGTCTTCAGATAATTGGGTTTATGACTCATTACAGTGGTCAGGGTCAGTGACCACCATGCCCTCCACTCACTAGCTAAATGCCACAGCTTATCCAAGGAGCTGTATGTGTTATGCTCCCTACCAATCCCAAATCCATGCATTCAGTGTTTATTTCTCCACTCACCAGAGCCTTGGAGGCCAGAGGTAATATTGGGGATTCACCACATAGAAAGAGTGAACTATCCATTTGCCTGACACCTTGTTCTTGGGTCCTTCTGGAAGGCAGGTTGATAGCATGTAACCAAAAGCCTCTACCATAGTCACACAGCTAGCATAGACTGTACGTAGCAGACCAGTCCAAAGGCTTGTTACTTCTCAGGTACTAGAGACAAAGGGCCAAACTCTTCTTTGGGCAAGGTTTGCTATACATTATGCAAAAGAAATGAAAACATAAATAAAAACTTCTACATAAATTTTCATAGCATTATTTTATAATAGCAATAAATAAATGTTTGGCTCCAAAACCTGGCTGGGCTTTTCTCTTTTAGCCCCAAAGTGTACAGACCTCCAATTACAAATACCATAGAATAACCTTTTCTAAAACTAGATGGTTTTATGGCAGAGTTTGCTAAGAAACATTCTTTACTATCATCCATGTATTTGTCTTTTAAATAATTTATTTCTCTACATTCTATAAATTTGTCCTGAGAGACATCTGTTTTAACATTCTATGGTTGTTGTTAAAATATGCCTTTTACTGTTTGTTTTTTTTTTTGTTTTTGTTTTTGTTTTTCTAGACAGGGTTTCTCTGTGTAGCTTTATGCCTTTCCTGGAACTCGCTTTGGAGACCAGGCTGGCCTCGAACTCACAGAGATCTGCCTGGCTCTGCCTCCCGGGTGCTGGGATTAAAGGCGTGCGCCACCACCGCCCGGCCTGTTTGGTTTTTAAGTATCTGTATAGTTTTTTAGCCAAGTGATAATAAAAAATATAGTCAGATAAAAATGCATCATGCCGGGCGGTGGTGGCGCACACCTTTAATCCCAGCACTCAGGAGGCAGAGGCAGGCGGATCTTCGTGAGTTCGAGGCCAGCCTGGTCTCCAAAGCAAGTTCCAGAAAATGCACAAAGCTACACAGAGAAACCCTGTCTCGAAAAAACCAAAAAAAAAAAATGCATCTTGAGCTTACCATCATCCTCATTTTCATGAGGTTTGTCAAATATGTGGAAATTTTAAGAATACATATTTCCATGTAATATAACCAAATTTTCCAAAAACTATCCAGAGCTAAGGAGGGATGTTTTTGTGAGAATGTGAGCTTTTTTCAGTGAAAGAATCTAGTATGTGGCTAAGTTACCACTTAATTGGAAAGGGACATGTTTAAATCAGGTACTTTTTAGAAGTTTAATTAATAGTAAATGTGAGGCTGGGTTAGATGATGTTAGAATTATGTCCCATTCCCGAAATTCTTTTATCCCATTGAGTTTAAGTGTAAACCTCTTGCCAGCAGTTGGTGGTACACACCTTAATCCCAGCACTTGGGAGGCAGAGGCAGACAATCTTAGTGAGTTTAAGGCCAGCCTGGTCTACATATTGAGTTCCAGGACAGCCAGGGCTGTTAACACGAGAAAACCTGTCTCCAAAAAATTGCTTTGATGGTTGACAGCATTGTGTTAAGAGGATTGAATATTCAAGAGAAATGAAATAATTATACAACAAATAAGAAAAGACATTCTTCAGTAACTATCAATATGGTGTTAAAAACAAATTGTCTCTCAGATCAAAGTTATAGAACATAGAAATATAGACTGCACCAAATAAAAATGCATAGATGATAATTAGGAATATATCTTAGCAAACTGTCATAAAACCATCTAGTTTTACAAAAGATCATTCTGGGAGCTGAAGAAATGGCTCAGCAGTTAAAGTATTTGTAGTTCTTGTAGAAGACCCAGGTTCAATCCCCATCACCCACATAGGGCTGCTCACAACTCCGTAATTCCAGTTCCAGGTGATCTGACACCTCTTCTGACTTCTATGAGAACTGCATACACATAGTAAACATACATACACATTCACATAAAACAAATATTTTTTAAAGTTATATGATATTATAACTGAAGGTTTGTACATTTTGGTGGTAAAAAGGAAAAGCCGACTATTAGAAAATAATGCTGCTGTTATTTTGTTTTCATTTCTGTTGGGTATCTTGAATTTCTAAGAAGACTGTCATGTATTGTGTTCTTTCTCTTAATTTATATCCAAGCTTGTTCTCTGTTTAATTATCAAGACTTCAACGCATGTATAGTAAGCATAGTGGCCTCCCAATGCAGGCTTCCAAAAGAATTAGCACTTGCTTTAACTATGAAAAATCCTACTATTTTCTTCTTTTAAAAAATATTTACTCTTGCCAGGCTGTGGTAGCACATGCCTTTAATCCCAGAACTCAGGAGGCAGAGGCAGGCGGATCTCTGTGATTCAAGGCCAGCCTGGTCTACAGAGTGAGTTTCAGAACAGCCAGGACTGTTACACAGAGAAATCCTGTCTTGAAAAACCAAATGTGTGTGTGTGTGTGTGTGTGTGTGTGTGTGTGTGTGTGTGTGTGTGTGTTTTATCTAGTTTGGTTGAAATGTGGCTAATGTGACTGAGGAGTTAAATTTTTCATTGTATGTCATTTTTTTAATAATGTGTATTTATTGAGGGAGTGCACATGTGGAGATTAGGGAATAACTTAAGAGTCATCTTGGTGGCAAGGCCTCCTTATCTGCTGAGCCATTGGTCCTCATAGTATGTAATTTTAATTAACTTTTTTTTGTAGTTTAGGAGATGAAACCCAGGGCCTCGCATGTGTAGCACAAGGGTTCTAACATGGCTCAACATCTTGGCCCCATTTAAATTCATTTAAATTTATATTTTTGGTTGTGAGCCTAGCCTTTAACGGCTGAGCCATCTCTCTAGCCCTAAATTCATTTAAATTTAAATAGCCTTTCATGACTAGTTGTCTAGTCTGACGCGTAGCTCAGCTGTATCAGAACAATTTCAGGAAATTAGGTTGTTTAGATACTGGAGTTCTTGTGACCTTTTAGAGCCATTGATGTCCTAGCAATAATATTAACTGTGTCTTTTCTTTCATTTATTCTGAGCAACTGCTTTCTCAGTAGTTTATGGTATTGCCTGAATTGATGACATACTGGTGCATAGAGGTAGTTGACATAGCTTCTGTCTTAAGCTTTATGTCCAGGAATTTTTCAGCTATTAGTAGGGAGTGTATAAAAAGTACTACAATAAAAGCATATATAGGTAATGTGGAGGATGCAGAGAAGAAACCATATAACTTTACATAAATCAGAGACTTCTCAAAAAAAAAAAAGGCAACTCAATGCTTGCTGCTTGAATTGAAACGTAAAAATGGAAATTCATATTTTTTGCCTTTGTTTTTGCTGTTTTCTATATGAGCAAGTTTCCTGGGTAACTTGTTAAAAAAATTCTTACTTGGAAAATATTTTTCTCTTTTTCTTTTTGTTTCATCTTTTTTTTCTTTACTTATAAAATATTTGTCATGGTCAAGCCTTCCCCCTGTCTTTCCTTTGCTTTCTATAAGCTCACAGTTGGGGCCCAGAGGCAGAGAGTTCCCTGTCCTCGTCCCATGTACTGCCTTAACACATTTTTTTTCTCCTTCAGTGCTCTGTGAAAAGCTGTATTATTGCCTTCCATGTCACCTGTGCCTTTGAGCACGGCCTAGAAATGAAGACGATCCTAGATGAGGGTGATGAAGTAAAGTTCAAGTCATTTTGCATCAAGCATAGCCAAAACAAGCCGAAAGTTGGGGAGGCTGAGTACCACCACCACAGAGCTGCAGAGCAGAGCCAGGCAAAAAGTGAGAAAACCAGCCTGCGGGCACAGAAGCTTCGTGAACTAGAGGAAGAATTCTACACCTTGGTCCAGGTAGAAGATGTTGCCAAAGAGCTGAGGCTATCTGCGTTAACTGTCGACTTTATCTATAACTACTGGAAACTGAAGCGCAAAAGCAACTTCAACAAGCCATTAATTCCTCCAAAAGAGGAAGAGGAAAATGGCTTGGTACAGCCAAAAGAAGAAAGCATTCATACTCGCATGAGAATGTTTATGCACCTGCGACAGGACCTAGAGAGGGTAAGGTGACCAGCTCTGACTATTGTCTACATAGAGATAGGAGATACCACTTCCAGTTTTAAAATGATCACCGCATTATATAGTGTGAGCTTCTGTGTCTTTCCTTATCATATAAGTTCACTGTGGTTCCAGACATTGGGTTCTGTTTAAATTTTGACTGGTGATTGGAAAGGCCTCGTGTATTTGCTCTATGAACTTTGACTTTGAATTTATTATTCTCAGTTGTTTACTTTTTAATTCACTGTCAAAAATGGCTCAGCTATATTTTACTGACATATTCCAGAGACTGAAGCCTTTTTTCAGAAAAGCACTATCTCAGGGATTTTCAGACTCAGCACTTGTTGACATCGAGCTGCGTTAGTTATTTATTGTGGAGTACTACCCTTTATTGTAAGTGGCAGGATAGGATGTTGAGCAGTGTCAGTGACCTCTGCCCACTAGATGCCAGTCCCCTTACACACTTGGTTCTGACAAATTGTTTCCCAAATTTACTAGGTTCCTACTAGGGACTAAAACCATCTCTGGTTGACAGCCACTTCACTGGGTAATTTAACTCATGATATATTCATCAGGTAGATTAAGCGCTTTAAGAATTCAAAGAAAAGTTAGGTGCTGTGTTTACCCTAGGAAATTTCGTAAGTGTTGAATTCTAGAAATGAACCAGGCCTGGTGGTACAGATGCCAAGTGCTATCATTCATACTCAGGGATAGAAAGGGAAGACTAAAGTATGATGTCATTATCTTCTCAGTTAGACTGTGTACATAAATATTGATCCTGTTAGATTGTAGACTAGAAAATAGGTTTCAGAGAGAAGCTTAGACACTTGCTCTTAATGCAGATTGACATGGGAACCATGTCCCCATGATTGTCATGCTGTAATAGTAATTCCTTTGATTTGGGTCATGGTCTGTGGCCCTTCACTCCTCACTCCCACAGCCACCAGAATGAACTGAACAATTTCAACTATAAATTTGCTTAATATAACAAAAATCTTTATTTGCTGGGGATTGGGCTTGTAGGTCCGAAATCTATGCTATATGATAAGCAGGCGAGAAAAGCTGAAACTGTCACACACCAAAGTGCAAGAACAGATCTTCGGTTTGCAAGTCCAGCTTATCAACCAAGAAGTTACAGAAGGTAACAACCTGTGTGTTAAAACTGTCCTAGCAAATATAGAGACTCTGATTATAATTATTTTTACAGTTTAGTTTTATATCTATTATGCCACTTAAAAATTGTTTCATTTATTTCAATCTAATCCTGATAATGTGGCCTATTTCACTGTCGACTTACAAGGTGGTAAATTAATTTCTGGGTAGAAATCCCCCTCCTGGAAAAAAAATGAAAGGAAGGAAAAGAAATTTGAGGATAGGATTAGAGGAGTTGCAAGTCTAAGGCAGATAATCTAGTAATTACAGCCATGAAAGTGTTTTGTAATTATCAAATTCACTTAAAATCAAGAAGCTAGCACCTGCTTTAAAAAAATTATTCTAATATTTATTCAGAACCTACTAGGGCGGTGGTTCTCAATCTGTGGGTCATGACCCCTTGGGTTGAATGACCTTTTCACAGGGGTCACCTAAGACCATTGGAAAATGCAGATACTTACATTGCAATTCTTAACAGTAGCAAAATTACAGTTGTGAAGTAACAACAAAATAATTTTATGGTTGGGGAACCATTAAACATGAAGAACTGTATTAAAGGGTTGCAGATTAGGAAGGTTGAAAACCACTGTACTAGGGACTAAGAACTAAACTAGAAGATAGAGCAATCAACAGAGAAATCCATGCATTACCCACTTGATGAGAGAGATAGGTAATGATAATTACGGTACCTAAAGTGGAAGCTTGGCTAGCATTATGATAGTCATATACAGTGACACTTCCCTATGTTTATTTTAATACAGAAATAGGTGGGAGAACCTGATCATCACTAAGGGTAACTTGGGCAAAATATATAGAATCAGCACCTGCTAAAAGCCAACCATAAAATAAAATAAACACATAGAAACAAGATGTCAGGTAGGCATCAAAAGCTCCTAGGGTATTTGTGACTACATCGCAGCAGGAAGTAACAGGGATACTCAGGCACAAGGTTACCTTGTAACATGACTGTCAAAGCAATAAGAAGCAAAAGACAACAGGGAGGACCCCCTGTGTGCTGACAAGATTAGACTCAGCCAAGTGGCTTCTGATTATAAGAATATGGCTTACAGCATCAACAGATGGCAAAATCCCTAGCAGAGATGGAGGCTGTAGTTGTTCAAAATGAACCCTTGGGGAATGCATGCTACCTTTTAGGGTACTTACAAGCCATCCTCTCTATATCTCATTTTTATGAAACTACATATTGTAAGACTATAATGGGCAAATGCCAGGTGTAGGGTGATATATCCAGGTAATTAATACTTCCCTGGATAATCCTATATGTTGTGATTCTTTCTTTCTGGCCCTTACCACTATCAAACCTCCCCCAGGGCCAGCAAAATGGCTCAGAAGGTAACAGCATTTGCTTCAAAAGCCTGGTGACCTGAGTGTGATCCTTAGAACCCATGTAAAGATGGAGAGAACTGACTCCATAACATCATCTACCTCCACACGCATGCTATTGCATGTGTGCCCATAGCATGGGTCCAGTAATATTTTTAATGATTCCACATCCCATAATGATAATTTGTAATCAGGATATTACAGACTAAGGGCATACAATATTCAGGAACCACCCACCACTTCTAATGCCGAGTTAAAATACCTATGTACCTTTCCCCTACCAAATCCTGAACTATGTTTCTGCAGTTTTCTGTTTTACTTGTTTGGGAATGCCTGGAGAGGATAGGGGGATAAAATCTGAAATGTCTTGTATTTGAAGCACATCTTCAATCCTGCTTATTACCTGTATGCCCAATCATAAACACACAAAGAACTCATTCCAAAACACTGTGAGTGACATTCTTTATAGCAATGAAAGGCAAGGAGAAGTCTAGGGGAAGAGCTCTGTTAGTGAGTCCAATTCCCAGCACTCAGATAAAAAGCCTGTGTGGTGCACACCCTTGTGATGTGAATCCAGTACTAGTTATGTGGAGACAGGAAGATCCCAGGAATTTGCTAGTCTAACCAACTGATAAACTCTCTAGGTTCAGTGAAAAGCCCTGTCTCAAAAAATAAAGTAGAGGGTGATTGAAGAAAACATCTAGCATCGACCTCTGGCCTCTATATGTATGTATGCATGCGCACACGTGCAGTTGCTCCCACACATACACAAAGAAAGAAAGGCATGGAGATAGAGTCATAAAACAGAGCTGTAGCTAGAGTTTCCTGCCTTGCCCACAGTCAGGACAAATCTTTGTCACCCGCCAGTCCCACAGCCGCTCAGACCCAACCAAGTAAACACAGAGACTTATATTGCTTACAAACTGTATGGCCGTAGCAGGCTTCTTGCTAACTGTCCTTATAGCTTAAATTAATCCATTTCCATAAATCTATACCTTGCCATGTGGCTGGTGGCTTACTGGCGTCTTCACATGCTGCTGGTCATGGCGGCAGCGGGCAGTGTCTCTCCGCCTCAGCCTTCTGCTTCCCACAATTCTCCTCTCTCCTTGTCCCACCTACTTCCTGCCTGGCCACTGGCCAATCAGTGTTTTATTTATTGACCAATCAGAGCAATTTGACATACAGACCGTCCCACAGCACAGAGCACACTAGTTGTTGCTATTGTTTTATAGGTTAGGAAAGCAAAGGTGTAAAGGTTGAAAGCCATGGATAGTGCTTTCTGTGGGACTCTGGGTTCATCCTGTACTGTAGTTCACTCCATCTGCTCATCTTAGTATACATTCTCATCAAAGACAGGTGCTCATTAGACATTTAGAACAATAAATTCATGAACTCACTTTGTGATGCACATATGCTAATAATTAAATCAGGTGTTAAGCAAATCTTTCTTTCTGATTTCAGGACTTTCTTTGACAAATGCACTAGAGAACTCATTGTTTTACCCACCACCACGAATTACCTTAAAGTTGAAAATGCCTAAATCAACCTCAGAAGACTGCAGAGACAGCTCCACAGAAACCGAGAATCAACCTTCCTCTCCTGGCAGCAGCTCCCCTGGTCACAACAAAAGGAGCCCACAGATGCTTGAGGAGCCACTGGACACGAATGTGAAAATATATCCAAGACATCCACTAGAAATCAAGAGTAACTGTTTGCTGGCTAGCCGCAGCCATTCTCGAAGTGAAGCCAAGAGTTCCAGTCCTGCTCAGAGAACTCCATCTGCAGAGTTCTATCATGGGCAATCACTAGGGAAGCCTCTGGCCCTTCAGGCTGCCCTCCATGGACAGGCTTCTATTGGTAATGGGAAGAGTCAGCCTAACTCCAGGCTTGCCAGTTCCAATGGCCTGGAGGGCAACTGGTCTGGGAACATCACCCAGAAAGATAATTCAGATGAGATGTTCTGTGACCAGGAGTCCATGCTCAGTTCCCACTTGCCCAGTCAGGGTAACATTAGAAAATCTGGCATAGAACACTTCAGCAGGTCTTTTAAGGAGGCCACCAATACATGGGTGAGGCCCACTGAGGACCTCCAGTATTGTGTTAAGCCAACTAAGAATGTGAGCTCTAAGGAGCAGTTGTGGGGTAGACAGCTTCTCAGGCGGTCGACAGGAAGAGCTCCATATCAGGAAACCGATGGGTATTGCCCCGATTTAGAGCCCAGCGATTCAGAAGCGGAAGGGGAGGGGAATAAAGAAACAGCAAGGGTAAAGAGAGAAAGTTCTGACAGAGAAAATCCTTCTCATGATTCTGCTCGGGAGTGCCATGGGAAAAGTAAGACACATCCTCATTCCCATAGCTCAATGCAAAGGTGATCAGAAACACCTAAGGGTAACGCAGCCGTTGCCTTTGCCCCACATACTGGGGGAAATCTAAACACCAAAAGGATTCTAGTGTATATTAGGAGGAATTGCAGGGAAAATGATGATTTGACGTTTTTTGAAAAGGTTTCAGGTCTAGTTTTTATAAGCACATTACAAGAGTTGCAGATTGTCTGGGGTTGCTTTGTTGGAGGCTGCTGGGAATAGTTGGGCCCAGAGTATTTGCTCAGTAAGTACTTCTGGGCTGCTTTTTGGTTACATTAAAACACTGATTGATCTACGTATTAAGAATCCTTTGCATTGTTGATGGATTTGCAAAAGAACATGACAGACACTAAAACTACTTATCTTTTAAAACTATAACATGTGACTCCTTAGTGCTCATGTTTGTAGAAAAATTCTAATTCCACTGGTATCTATAAAACCTCTTCAAGGGAGAGACCAGGAGAGCAGCATTCTCAGATACTGTCACTTACTATTGTCTTCCTTGCTTCATGCAAGGTTGAGTTTCTTTCACAGTATCGTATCCGATAGAGTCAGTTCTCCTAAGTGTCCAGTGCCTGTTCCTAGACCTGCTTGCTGGGAACACACTCATAACTCTCTTATCCAGCTAACAAGCTAACTTGTGGATAGTGTTTACAAAAGTACAGAAGTACTACTTCCAAGGAAAATGCTCTGCTTCTCAAGGCATTTGTGAAGACCTCCAGAGCCTTTCCCAAAGTGTGACCTTTTCTGGGATATTTGTACCAGGTCAGGGTTTTTTGTGTTGTTTTCAAATAAGTTTGACTGAAGTTTGGCTGACAGTTTTTGTATACCTGCTTTAATGTTTATAAAATTTTTATTGAGGTATAATTAAAATATAGTGTAATGCACAGAGGGTTAAGTATTCTTACCTGCTTTAATTTTGAAACAGATTTTTATTGTCAGACAAATTTGAAAGCATGTGTTTTAACACATGGATATAATTTAGCTTTGTATGAATTTTGAAACCAAGGCAATTTCCCAAGCATAAAAGTTGGAGCCATTTTTCAGAACTTGCTTATACCACATTACCAAATAATCAGCCTTGATTCATTTCTAGAGGAAGAGAATTTTGAAGCAGAGGATGAAACAGGTTTGCTTCCCATTTAAGAAAAAGGGGGAAGTATCAGTTTGTAAAAATGTGAGGCAGACTGTAATTCTCAGCTCCCTTTTCTTCTTAGCCTTAAAATAATATTCTCTTTCTTCTAGTTTGGGAACATATAGAGAGATTTTTTTCAAACAAGAGGCCATTTTCAATTTCTGAAGTTTCATGCTGGTGAAAGAAGCCAGCTGCAGTGAGAGGGCAATAGCCCTCTAGCCAATGCTGTGGAGCAGTTTGCCTCTCTCCCACTTTCGTTCATAGAACCTTGTTAAAGGCTTCTTTGGGGTTTGTTTTTTTTTTCTTTTTTGAAAACTTTTATATTTTGCCTCTCCTTTTGCTGCATCTTCAAAATGTTTCTTTTGTGCCTATGAATGTGTGTGAACATAATATAACATGTAGTAGGTGTCCTGTATTTTGTTTTAGTTGAAAAATGAGGAAGAGAATTTCCTCTTAATACCCTTGGCCTCTGCTTATTTGAATACTCATAGGTACATACAAATTTGACACTTTCATGGTAATGAGAGTATAATGGAGGTGAGTGGTAAGTTCCTTACATTAAAGGCCAGTCAATTGCCTGTGTCCTTTCATGCCTTTGAATTCTGAGGGGGGGGTAGCAAACATGAAAACAGTGCTTTAGCCAAATTCCATATGTAATGCCATTGGGAGAGTATTGCCTGAAATATCATTCAAGTCAGGGAGATAAAATGGTAATATTTTTACAGAATATTCCTGGGTAAACAAATGAGCCTTCAGTTTGTATACATTCCAAATGCCCCAAACTGCATCTGCAACATTTTGTTCTTTGAAGTATTACCTCTTAACCTTTGTTAATGTTTTTGTCTTGTCTTATATAATTCAAGTTTTGAAGATAAAATCAATCTTTTTTCAAATGTCACCTTTTTATCAATACTTTTTCATTAAATTATGAAAACTGTTAACTATTGTCAGTGTGGTAATTTTCTGTTTTGGCATACTGATTTTTTTAAAATCTATGAATTTACTTATGTTAGAAGAGAGGTTCAGGGATGAAGAATTGAATGTTTAGAAGCACAAATCATCTGGGTATGGTAACACACGCCTAGAATCCCAGCATTGAAGGCTGAGGCATGAAGATAATAACTTCTAGGACAGCCTGGAATACATATCAAGACCCTATCAAGAAAAGGCACAAATTCACAATTCAGGTCAATACCAGAAGTCAAAGAGAACCCTTTGTACTTTGCCCAGAAACCATGATTTCATCAGGCTAGTAAAATAAAGACCTTAGGATCATCATTTAAAATGGCCGGGGACATAGATCTTATTTAAAGTGACAGGATACACAAAGCTATTGTTTATAATACTCATTATATAATGCCGAGTTCTGGGAGTCTGTCATGTAATCAAGGTTATATGGTCTCATGGCAGGACTTTGAAAGGGTAAATATTTTCAGGTTGTCAAAGGTCATTGAGTAAATCAGTAGTGAAACATAAAAGTGATTGTTTCTGCCTCTACCTACCTCACTTGTTAATAGTTGACTGCTCTAATAATTCATTCTGAAGATTTTAAACTACTAAGTATATCCTGTTACAGCTAACAAAGGGTTTATAAGAATGTGTACATTTCTAGTGGGAGGTGAACTTTCGTGTTGAAGAAATGTTTAAATGTAGAGAGCAAGCCAGATAATGCACAGTCTCGGGTTTTTTTTCCCTGCAAGATCAAAATCCTCAATGTTTGCTTGTTTATTTGGGTTTTTTGTTTTGTTTTTCTGTTTTGCAGTGCTGAGAATGGAAACCAGGACTTTGATTATGCTAGGTAAGCACTCTCCCACTGAGCTGCAAGAACTGAAGAAAAGTACACAACAGCAAAAGTATATTCAGCACCCATTAACTCATGTGGTATTATTTCAAAAACTGTATTATATAACATTTGGTTTCTCAGTTTGACTGTTTTGTGGAAAACAGCAGTTATGTGATAATGGCTTTAAAGGAAGGTTTAGTTAATAAGTCCCACCTTGGGACTGGCCCTCTCTGCAGCCAACTTTCTAACACAGCTTAGCACTGTTAAAGGAGGCTTCTAGGAGTTCAGATGATTTTACTTCACAAAATGGAAGAGATTATATGATCTAAAGACTTTTGTCTTTGCAATGAAATGGGCAATTGCACAACCCATTGTGTCTAGTCGCTGGTGAATTCCTCCACTTTATACTTCCAAATACATTTATCATTTTGTTGAGGTGGATTGGGGTGTGAGCATTTTGACCACCAGGCTCCAAACATCCTTTCCCTCCCTTCACTATTCCTTCAATTCCCTTCTGTTTCAGTTAGGATAAGTAAGTGGCAAGTAGCTTAGAAATAATCTGGAAAGATGAACCTTGAGCAGCACAGGCTGTGACCACAACCAGAGGCTAGAACTGAGAGAACATCTTCAGAACCACCTTTTGCTGAGTTCTGGGAAGTATTGTGCTGTAATAGAGCTGCTTTCCTGAAGCACATGTAAAAATCATGGGTTACTTTAGTCATTTCTCCCCTTAAACTCTTAAAATCTTGAAATTTAGAAAATTAAAATTACACAGAAGTAATGCCATCACTAAAAGAAATACAATAAAATAAATAAATGGCCACAGCTGGACAGTACCTATTCTAGATCATTCTGCTTCATGGGGGCGTGGGCATCAAATGCTTCTTCCTGCTTTGATAAGCCTGCCCTGTGCCCTGTGATCCTTGCTTTTTTTTTTCCCACCAAGCTTTTCCTCTTCCTACTTTGGAAAATAGAAACTCTAGTTAAAATTCTTCCCCATTTCTCTGTCTCTGCAAACAGAGTCTACAGGGGTAAAAACAAGGAGAGTGTTCACAAGGCTGCTATTGGCTGAGTCAATAACTGTGGCCGCTCAGCCTTTTCGGTTATGTTTGCTAACTGAATAGTAGTGGTGGAGCAATGAGGAACAGGCCTGCCTGCATCTCAGAGAATTTGTCCCAGTGTCATGCCCTCAAAATCCCACAAATGGACAGAACTATTTGGGCAAAGAATAGAGTAAATAAAGATTACTTTCAAGATAGTTTCTTAGCCGGGCGGTGGTGGCGCACGCCTTTAATCCCAGCACTCGGGAGGCAGAGCCAGGCGGATCTCTATGAGTTCGAGGCCAGCCTGGGCTACCAAGTGAGCTCCAGGAAAGGCGCAAAGCTACACAGAGAAACCCTGTCTCGAAAAACCAAAAAAAAAAAAAAAGATAGTTTCTTGGGTTCCTTACAGAACAACCAAAGACAAACCAGGAACCCCACTTGGGACCAGTTAAGCCTTCAAATAATAAAACACTGCTATGTCAGGCCTATACACAACTACAGGAAGATGAGACTTTTGGCTCCATTTGGCACATGTGAAAACAGGCCAAATGGTTAAGACTTGTTCAAGGCCCTACAGGTAAGTATACAGCAGCATCAAGATGGAAGCCAGTACAATCATGCTTGATTCCTGTATGCAGGGTACCTTCTCCAAGAATTCCTACTTATTTTCTCCCTGAAGAAATCAACCTTTGTTGAGGATTAGTCATAGATTTAATGCCACTTAATCCTTGCCATCTTGGATAGAACTGAAGAATTAAAATTAATCATCTTAGGGGCTGGAGAGATGGTTCAGTGGTAAGAGCACTTGTTGCTATTGCAGGGTACCCAGGTTCAGTTCCCAGTACCCATATGGTGGCTCACAACCATCCAGGGCTCCAGTTCCAGGGGCTCCAACACATTCTTCTAGCCTCCATGGTGCCAGGCATGCACATAGTGCAGATACATACATGCAGATAGAATATGCATACACATAAAATAAATCTTTAAAAAATTAGACATCTTATACAAAAGCAAACAAGAAACTTGTATTCAAGGAACAGGATGATTCAAACAAATCTTGGCAGGGTAAGCCCCACATCAGATCTAGGACCTGGAGATCTTACTTTCTGCCTAACTAGTCAATCATCTAACTGGCTATAGAAATTAAGCCATGGATCTCCAAATACACCCACACCCTAATCCCTAGAACCTACTATGTTATTTGAATGGTTAAGGGGGCCTTCCAAATTTAACTAAAGTTAAGATCCTTGAAATATCTGGAACTCATTTTTTTATGTGGCTCTTAATTGTCTGGGTCTAGGGGCAGCACATCCTCTGGTGGGTTTCCCAGGGCCTGCTTCCTCCCGTCTAATCCTCTAATGAGTTTCCCAGGGCTTAGGGTGGAGGGGCAGCACATCCTCTAGGGGGTTTCCCAGGGCCTGCTTCCCCCAGTCTAGTCCTCTGATGAGTTTCCCAGGGCTTAGGCTGGAGGGGCAACACATCGTCTGGGGGGTTTCCCAGGGCCTGCTGCCCCCAGTCTGACCCTTCTCTAAGATGGCTGCAAACCTTTCATCCTCTCATTCCCCCCTCTAGAAGTAACTCAGGAAGACATTTCCTGCCATAACCTAAAGGATATGATAGATTATATACCATAGAGGGAGCAAATTTCCTGCAGATAAGAAATGGCATGTCTTATTGTCAGAAAAAAAAAATGGGTCTGATGATGATATAGATTGCTAGAGGAAATGGCAATTTCCTTGCAGCTGCAACTCCCCAATCAGTTCAAGCCAAGCATTTCTAACCTTAAGTAAGCACCAATCCTGAGCTTGTAACTATATAGAGTTGGAATTCTCCCAGATCCCCTACCCTAGCCATTATTTAAAAAACCTTGCTTGATTGCTACTCAGGGTCTCTCATGCTCAGCTGCTGCATCGGGTTAACTCGTAAATAAAGACTTTTCTTTTGAAAAAAATCTTTGAAATAGATTATCTCGTATTATTAACCAGGCTCATCCAATATCATCACAAGGGTACTTTATACAAAGTAGGGAATTAGAAGGATGAAAGTTCCTAGCCAGATATGTGACAATGGAAGAGCCGTGATCCAATGGCCTCCAGAAAGCACAAAGGGCCAGATAATACATTCTCCTTAGAAGTTTCCAGAAGAAACTCAGCCTTCCCCCACACTGTGATTTTAGACTTTGGAAGAATAAGAATAGGCACTGAATTTGTGACAATTTGTTA
The DNA here is from genome assembly GCF_049852395.1 of Peromyscus maniculatus bairdii. Taxonomy (NCBI): domain Eukaryota; kingdom Metazoa; phylum Chordata; class Mammalia; order Rodentia; family Cricetidae; genus Peromyscus; species Peromyscus maniculatus. Next base: position 124,114,577 of record NC_134875.1, on the reverse strand, counting down.
CATCAGAAGGAGGAAACTAATACATTGAGCATAGAGTATGTGCTCCCCAGCCTTTCAGAAAGGTGCTCCTAATCCCCAACTGAGCTGTCTGAACTGGATTACCCTCAAGTTGGCCCTGTACTTTCACTTTGGTTTTGCAGTACTAGGGAATGGACCTAGGGCCTTGTGCATGATAGGGAACCACTCTCTACCACTGGGCTACATATCAGCCCTTACTTTTGCTCTTAACTGAAACACTTCCTTGAAATGGAAAACACATGAATTTTTTTCTATCAGTAAAATCTTTTCCTATAGAAATACAGTTTTCTCATTTCTGCCTTCCCAACTTTTTCCAGTAGCCCTCAGTACTTCTCAAGTATCCTTGAGTAATCATCCACAGACCTACTTATGACCAGCGTGGCACTGCTTGTCAGGTTAGCATAAGTTTGTATATCCATGCTGTCTGAAGCAGTGTCCTTGGAAAGTATAAATAAATCCTTGAGTGTTCATCCAGATGGGAGAGGATAGAAGGGAGTACTAGCTCATTGTGAGGAATGATGCTCTAGCAAAGCCTCCTCCAAAAAAGAGAGTGGCGCAAGAGGGAGTTCCTGGAGAGCCCAATACCTGGTCAGAGCTTGGGAATCAAATAACACGACTCTATGATGCCTATAAAAAAAAATCTTAAAGTGTAAAGACACAAATAGGTTAAAAACCAAGAGAATAGAGGTTGGATCTAGTAACACACCAGTGTAATCCCAGCACTCAGGAAGCTAAAGCAAGATACCAGCTTGGAAGCCAGCCTGAGATGTACAGTATAACCCTAGCTTTTAAAAAAGAATAAAAGGATAGAAAGGGATATACCAAAAGAAGACTTGAATCACTGTATGAATAGCCTACAAAGATAGATTCATCAAGAGAACATAAACAATTCTAAATGTTTATATACCTTGTCACAGCTTTAAAATACAATAAACTGAGCTGGTGAGATGGCTTAGCAGGTAAAAATGCTGCACAAGCCTGATGACCCAATTTTGACTCCTAGAGCTAGAGTAAAGGTGAAAAGAGAATTGACTCCACAAAGTTGTCCTTTGACTACACATATGCACTGTGGCATGTTCTCTCTCTCTCTCTCTCTCTCTCTCTCTCTCTCTCTCTCTCTCTCTCTCTCTCTCTCTCTTCATCTTTACATACATCTTACATGATAATAATGTTAAACATTTTAAACACATTAAATGGTAGATGATAGAATTACAAGGAGAAATTGACTATTGCACAATTATAGTCAGTATAAATAATAGAATGAGTACAAACATCAGTAGAAATGTAGACAATTTTAATAAAACTCAGGTAGCTAGATTTAATGGACACGTATAAACTAACAACTCCAAAATACACAACATTTTCAAGTGAACAAGAAATATTTTATCAAGATAGACCAGGGCTGTGAGTATAGCTCAATAGCAGAGCATTTGCCCAGCATACTCAAGGTCCTGGTTCTATTCTGAGCACATGCATATGCAGCACATTTCAAAACCATACAAAAATTAATAAAACTTTTAAAAGACCCAGAATATTACTAAAGCAAAAAAAACATTTTCCAGGCCAATAAGCAATTTTTTGTTTTGCTTTGTATTAAGACAGGGTCTCGCTGGGCGGTGGTGCACACCTTTAATCCCAGCACTCGGGAGGCAGAGCCAGGCAGATCTTTGTGAGTTTGAGACCAGCCTGGTCTACAGAGTGAGATCCAGGAAAGGCGTAAAGCTCACTATGTAGACCAGGCTGGCCTCAAACTCACAATCCTCCTTCAGCATTCCAAGTGGTGCTATTACAGGCATGTAGCACCATTCCCATATCTTAGTACTTTCAAAAGACACAATCCAAGGAATACCAACAGCCATCAAAGCTAGATGATATAAGGAGTGATTCCTGCCAACGCTTTGATATTAGTCCAATGTAAGTAACCTTGGACTTCTGTCATCCAGGACTAAGAGAATACATTTCTATTTTAAGCCAAAACAAATTTTAAAGGATTCAAGTCAAACAGAGTATGTTCTTTGATCACAATGAAATGAAATTATACATCAATTATAAACATTCCTGGACAATCCAAGTAGAGGAAACTAAAAAACACACTTCTAAGTAATACATCAGTAGAGTACTCAAAAGAAAAAAGAAAAGAAATAATGGGACTGGAGGTGTAGCTTAGTGGCAAAACTCATGCTTAAGATTTAGTATGCTAAAGATTCCAGCTTCAATCCCCAGAATCATGGTAGATATAGATGATAGACAGACAGACAGCAGATAGATAGATGATAGATAGATAGATAGATAGATAGATAGATAGATAGATAGATAGATAGATAGATAGATAGACAGACAGACAGACAGACAGACAGACAGACAGACAGACAGACAGACAGATAGATAGATAGATAGATAGATAGATAGATAGATAGATAGATAGATAGATGATAGATGATTGATAGATGATAGTAGATAATTTTTCAAAATGAAATTATAGAACATGTTTTGAATGGCTATGTAGTTCTATGGAAGAGTATGTTACCTAGCATGAACAGGCCTTAGTTTCAATCTTAACAATAACAACAAAAAACCTTAAATAGAATGAAAAGAAAACCTAACTTGGATGCTACTAAAGCAATATTGGTGCTTATATTAGAAAGCAAGGGTCCAGTGGGGGTGCTGGCAGACTGACACAAGTTTCAAGGCCAGCCTGGTCTACATAGTTTCAGGTCAGTCAGGGCTACATAGTGGGATCCTATCTCAAAATAAAAACAAGTCAACAAAACAATTGGCCGGGGAAATGGATCAGTCTGTAAAGTGTCTACACACAAGCAAGACAACCTGAGTTCAGATCTCCAGAACCATGTAAAATGCCTGGCATGGTAATGCACACCTATAACCACAGCACCTAGGTCTCAGGAAGGGCTCATTGACCAATTAAAGCGAGCTGAACTGATGAGCTTCAGATTCAAAGAGAGACCCTGTCTCAAGAAATAAAAGTCAAGATTTAATGTTGACCCCTGGCCTCTACACTCACATGCATGTACTTGTATGCACACCCACACTAACAAGTGCATACAACACACATACATAAATAAATAGTGAACAAATGAGTAAATGTTTAGAAATTCCAAGTAAGTAGAAGACAGGAAATTATAAACATCAGTCCTGAAATAAAAAAGGAAAGTTTTTAAACCAAAAGTCGCTTTGATTGTCTACTTGCTTACTTATTTTATTTTTGTTGTTGTTTTTTGAGGCAAGGTAGCCCAGACTAGCTTCAAACTGGCTATGCAACAGATGACCTTAAACTAATCTTCTGCTTCAGCCTCCTGAATGCTGGGGATATACGTTCCAAAGTTGGTTCTTTGGAAAACTAAAATGAGATAAATCAGTCTTATGATACTTATTAAGAAAAACAAAAGAAAGGCAAATTATCAATATGAAAATGAGAGAGGAGATGATATATAGACACTAAGAAGGTTGATAACAGCAAAATATGATGAACAAACATACAAAAAAAGTCAATGACAGATGAACATATCAACAATGGACAGATGCCTTTGAAGGTACATTAAAAGTTCACTAAAGAGGAAATGGATACCTGAATAGCTCTTTATTATTGAGTAACTCTGGAAAACTTTCTTAAGGCAACTCCATGTCCAGATGACATCATTAGTAAAGTCTAACTAGCTTTCAAAGAACAAATATGACCGATTCTTTAAAAAAAATCCCCAAAAATGAACAAAATAAAATAGTTCTAGGAGGCCAAACTTACCCTGGCAACAAGCCCAAACACTAAAGAAAACCACAGATTTATTAGTGTAAGTATATATGCAAAGCTCTTAGGAAAATCTTAACAAAAGCAAAAACTTGGTAAGCCAAATCCCACAGTAGGTCAAATGACCAGGTGAGATTTACCTCAGAAATACTTTTAATAGTTAACATTTGAAAATCAGGTCAATTTAACATTTGAAAAATCAATTAAATCAGGCCTTGGTGGTGCACACCTATAATCCCAGTACTTGGGAGGCAGAGACAGGTGGATCTCTTGAGTTTGAGGCTAGCCTGGTCTATAGAGTTCTAGGACAGCCAGAGATGTTATACAGAGAAATCTGTAACATGAATGTTAAGATACACAATATATCACCACATTTACCTTTTTATCTAAAATAATAAAAGGTTATCTAAAATAATAAAAGGTTATAACTAATATAACAAAAACTATATATAATAAATACAATAACTATATACAGTCAAGAATTACATTAACAATTCCCAGTTCATTAACATTTGACAGATTCAGAGAAAATACTCAATTATTTATCCTATTTTGGTGAGTCCAAAGTGTTGTACATAATTCACTTTCTATCTTAACTTGTATTAACAACCTAAAACTGTCTTTTGATGTCTTTCAAACGTATACACTTTACACCTCTTTAGTTTCTTTCCTGAATTTGTTAACAAGGAAAACTATAATTATAACTATCTAATCTTCAACTCTGTCAGAGACCTGAGAAGGAAATAATATTACCTAGTTAAACAGGAAGTGCAAACAAGTGACTTCCAAAAAATGTGAGTAATGACAGAAACAGCTAGCTGCCTAGACAGTCACCCAAGGTTTCTCTGCAATGTTGGGGCATCCATCTTCAGCCTACAGGCCTAACATGTCTGACAGACTCATCTATGAAGCAAGATTTTCTAAAGAGCTTTTCTACCTTTTCTTGGCAAGGTTCAGCAGTCCTTGCTTTTATATCCTACTTTTTCATTTGGAGAGCATACTGTCAGCAGTTGAGGCAAGGGCAATTTCTTGCCCAGTGGCTAACTTTTGCCACAAAGAAAGTAAACTCCAGGCTGGAGAGATGCCTCAGAGGTTAAGAGCACTGGCTGTTCTTCCAGAGGTCCTGAGTTCAATTCCCAGCAACCACATGGTAGCTCACAACCATCTGTAATGAGATCTGGTGCCCTCTTCTGGCCTGCAGGCAGACATGCAGCCAGAACACCATATACATAATAAATAAATAAACATGCAGGTAGAACACTGTATACATAATAAATAAATAAATCTTAAAAAAAAAAAGAAAAAAAGTAAACTCCATGTAGAGTTTCTTCGATGCCCATCATCTTCTCTGAAGTAGATTGGTGCTGCTAGGAGCAGACATGTCTCATAGTCACACAAAAAAAAAGAATCTAGGTTATTAAAACACCTTAAATGCCATATTCTATAGATCTCTGAAGTGTTTGAAGATGACCTGGCTATCTAAAATATATCTCTGCTTGACCTTGAAAACATACCTAGCCTGACTACAAGTTTGATTGTAATGACTAACTACTAACTTTCATTTCTTTATATCCTAATTAGTTGGTAATAATAACTTTCAATGACTAGTAATTTGTATTATATTGATAAATGAGTTGTGTAGGTACAAAATCTTGAACATGATTAGAAACATGTACACAGTATGTTCTAACAAAAATAATCTCAAAATTTGTTATTAATAAAATTTGTATACAATATACAAAAATCCAATCCAATATAAAATATTTAAAACTAGTAGCTGCTTTTTAAAAGTAGATTCAATAATCTGTCTTTTTATCTTATCATATCCATATCCTCCCTTTTTTCTTTTCAGAGTAGATTCAATAATCTACCCTTTTATCCTATCATTTCTATATAATACATTTCTATATCATATCCCTCTTTCTTCTTTTAGAAAGAGCTTGACTATGACCAATAATTTTTAACCAACTCCTAAACAAAGACAAACACCTGTAATCCATTTTTGGGGAATGTGAGCATAGTTTTCTAGGCTACTTCCTGCTGATTGGGGGTGCTGGTAATCTTATGGGGACACAAAGAAAATTTTGAATTATGATCAAGATCTGACTGGAGTAGTCTGTGAGGCTGTATCATCTCAGCTAGCCATTTCAAGATTGTCCTGAGCAGTTTGTAGTCCAAAACTGATTGATCTTTGGGTGGTGTTTGTCAGCTTAATGGCATTATAATTGTCCTGATGGAATCATTGTTATGGGGTCCCATCATCTTTTTGGAGACTTCAAAGTTGCTGTTAGGCATGGCCATCTTTTTCATGGGAAATTTTTCTTCTGATGGTTTGTCCTTTTTCTTCAGATGTCTCATTTGTCCAGGATTCTTCAGATTCCTTAGCCTTTACTCTTCTGAAAGACAAAAACAAAACCCTTCCCCAATCCTAACTTTGGGGAGTTTCCCTTTTCTAATCTTTATCAATTTTGATTTATGGTTTCTCCTTAAATTTTTGTTTTATTTTCTAAAGCTGTTCTATCATCTAGAGCAGTATGGTTTTTTACAATAGGCATTAGATTCTTTAATTGCTCTGGGAAGGAGTTTCCTCAATGATGGAAGGGAACAACTGAACTGAATTTGACATGGGGGGCTGCGAGGGGCCCCTCAGGGTTTTCCCTGAAGGCAAAGGTAAGGAATTACCTTGTCTGTTCCTTGTTGATCTACATTCATTAGCCCAATGTCTGCCTTTGCCACGCCTTCTGCATAATCTAGAAGGGGGGGCATTCTATTGGGATTATTCCTTGAAAACACATTATTTATAGGAACACTCTATTTTTAGTCCATTTTTAGGTGACCTTGTATACTGAAATTGAAACATTTGACATTACTATTTTTCTTCAAACCTCTGGAAATAACCTCTCCTATCCAAGTATCATCATGGTCATGAGATTTAATATTAATTGTACCTTGGATCCATTCCTCCAAGGGCAGTGGATCTTGTCTTTAACAGCCTAATTATCCTTTTGCATTTTGCATTAACATTTTCAAAAGCCAGATATTCAATTATTAGCTGTCTAGCTTCTGAATTTGTTATTATTCTATTTACTGCTGAAGTAAGTCTATGTAAGAAATCAGTGAAGTTTTCTTTTGGGCCCTGTATAACTTTTGTAAATGACTCAATTTTCTTTCCTACTTCTTTAATTCTGTCCCAAGCATTCAAGGCCTCCATGTGGCACAAAGCCAGGGTGTGGTCATCATATAAAGATTGTCTTTGCATATCAGCATAATCACCTTCTCCAAGAAGTTAATCTTGGGAAATTTCCATACCTCTAGCTCTACTTTGTTGTTCAATGGTTTTAGCCTCATCCTTCTACCAGGTCCTCCATTGTAATTGGGGACCAACCTCTAAAACTGCTGTAACCAAATCTCTCCAGTCTTGAGGGATAATTCTATTACAAGTTGACCACAAGTTTAACATCTGCTTCATTAAAGATGAGTGAATGCCATATGAGACTATTGCTTCTTTGAATCTCCTCAAATCTAACATTTGCACAGGAGCCCAGTCAGCTCTTACACAGCCTTGAGGATGTCTATCACTGGGGAGTTCCTGTAAGGTTACTGGATAGATTAAGGTTGGCTGTTTGAAAGCACTAGGTTGTTTCTCTGTAACCTTATAATGCAATGTTGAGATTGGCTCACCTTTAAATTCTTCTGTCTGGGTCTGAATATCTCTATGGTCTTTTTAAACAAGTTTTTCTAAAACTTTTATCTTGGCACTCATATTAACCAAATTTTTAATGATAAAACAAAAATTATCAAACAAGTAATATTTATAATTGACATTACATAAATCCCATTAACATTAATTATCCTCTCATTGAATTGTTCCATTTTTAAACCATCAATCATTATTGTATTATCAAACAGAGACCAAACTCCCTCCATTGTAAAAATGTTTCCCATTTTTTAATGTGGGGAAAAAAGCTTTCTTTTAGCTAATTCCTCCCTTTAAGAAATCCTAATTGACTTACCAAATCTGCTGACAGTGGCAATTCAGATGACAGTGTGGCAGCAGCCTGAGGAGGGGGCCCAGAGAAAGCCAAAATCCACCAAGAGAGGAAAGAAGCAAAAGATCCAGCCATCTGCATGGGAGAAGTATGTGAAAGTGGCTAACTCCTGCGGTTTTTAGAGCCCAAAAGCCTATGAAGTTTGCCACAGAAAGGCTTCAACAAAAACTTAGAGTCTGGCCCACATGGGCTGGAGGATCTAGCTGCATGCAGCTCTGGCCTGAGCTGGGGACTACAAGGCCACAGGCAAGTGGCTTTTTGTGAATTTGTGCCCCACATTGGGCACCAGATGTAACACAAATATTAAAATGGTCTTATAATTATAATAAAAAACAGAGTCAGAATATTGGAGTAAATGCTGAAAGATCAGAGAAACAAAGGAATAAGCCACTGCCATGTTTTACCTTGCCAACTCCACAAATCCTCTGACTGAAATCCTCTGAGTCCTCACTCAAAAGGCTGCAGCCAAAAAAAGCCTCTAGCTGAAAGAGATGCTTCTGCTGAAAAGCCTTCAGTTCCTATTTCCTTACACCTTATATAGTTTTCTCTGCCCTGCCATATTACTTCCTGGGATTAAAGGCATGTGTGCTTCCCAAGCAAAGGCATGAGATCTCAAGTGTTGGGATTAAAGGTGTGTGCCATCACTGGCTGGCTTCTATGTTTAATCTAGTAGCTTGTTCTGTTCTCTGATCTTCAGGTAAATTTTATTAGGGTACAGAATATATCACCACAGAAATCCTGTCTTGAAAAAGAAAAAAGAAAGAAAAATCAATCAATATAACATATTTCAAGAAGTAAGAAGTAGTTAAACTTTAAATTTCCTCAGATTGGTAAAACTGTTAAGTACTGAAGCTGGATATGATGGTTTGTGCCTGTAACCCCAGAATTTAGTAGGTTGAAGTAGGAGGATTATGAGTTTAAGACTATCCTGGAGTTTGAGACTCAATAGAGCTACATAGAGATACCCCAAATCAAAAATAAATAAATAAATAAACCAGAGAAACTGGAACTTTGTGGTAGTACACTTGAGTTATACCAGCAAGGTCTTGGCTTCCATCCCCAGTAATACAAAAAAGAAAAGAGAGAGAGAGAGAGAGAGAGAGAGAGAGAGAGAGAGAGAGAGAGAGAGAAATGTCAAGGGCCCATGTTGTCTTCTGAACCTGCTGTAATCTAGCTCCCTTCCCTCACAGTGTATTTGTCAGACTGAACTTTGTCTATCTTGCTATTCTCTATCCTTCAAGAAGAAACAAAGTCCCTTACAATGATGACTGTATGCTTGTCTAAAGGTGGCTCCCTCTGAAGTTTTAGGTTGTTGTTTGCCATCCTTGTCTTTTACTCTCCTTGGCAAAATGTTAAAGATTAATCCAAAAAAGAGACCATTTAGTTGCTATAGGTACACTCCAGGAATATGGTGTCTAGATAAAATGTTAAATGTGACATCAAATGTGTCATGTCTAAAAACAGGGGGAAAAGATTATTAAATTGTGTTTCTTTTTGTGGGTCCTGGGAATATTTTCACATGACAAAAAGACTTTGTTACTATTGTTATGAGAAAAGAAAGAAAGAAACTTAATTCCAAGACGAAGAAGAGCTTCTGACACAACTGAGTTATTTATGGTTTTGTTTTTCTTGTTTTGAGACAGGCTCTCACTTCATAGCCTGACTGGCCTGGAATTCACTATGTAGACTAGGCTAGTCTTCAAAGATCTGCCTGCCTCTACCTCCTAAAGTGCTGAGAGTAAAAGCATGTGTCCACCACTAGCTCACCCACAATTGGGAGTCTTATAACATTCACTTACAATTTAAAAATAATATCAAAGGCAGGAGGTGTAATTTGGTAATAGAGATATTGCTCAGCATGAACAAGGCCCTGAACTCCATCCACTGTTGGGGAATATTATTTTAAGGTGTATTACTTTTGTTTATGTTGCATTTATTTAACTCTATGAAGCTGTGTTACTGTACCTGTCTAAAACACCTGATGGTCTAATAAAGAGCTGAATGGCCAATAGCAAGGCAGGAGAAAGGATAGGTAGGGCTGGCAGGCAGAGAGAATAAATAAAAGAAATCTGTGAGAGGGAGATCAGGAGCCAGCCACCCAGCTACACAGCCAGCAACAGAGTAAGAAAGAAAGCATACAAAAATAGAGAAAGTTAAAAGCCCAGGGGCAAAAGACAGATGGGTTCATTTAAAGTTAAGGAAAGCTGGCTAGAAATAAGCCAAGCTAAGTCCAAGCATTTATAATTAAAAATAAGGCTTCATGTGTGATTTATTTGGGAGCTGGGTGGCAGGCCCCCCAAAATAGCAAAAACAAACAACAACAATCCACAGCATTAAAAAATGAAGTAAAATTAAATTGCCAGCACAGTATATGTAATATTAGATTATACAGAACAAGGGGTACATTATTTAAACTTTTTAAAATTCCCTGTTCTACTTTCTTATGGTTTTGCTGTTGTGTTTTGCAGTGCTATGGATGGAACCTGGAGCCTCACTCATGCTTATGGAGCAAGTGCTCTGCCACTTGGTTACACACCCAGCACCCTACACCCTCAGGATTTGAATGAGTCCCCATTGTTTCTACAGTTACATACACATGAAAACAGCTAAATAGAATGATAATAACAGATGTCTTAGAAAAAAAAGTCCAATTTTATAAAACTTTTATATTGCTGCTACAAATGATAAGGATTTTAAGTGTCAGCTTGTAGGTGGAAGTTTCTGTCCAGTCAGCAATTACTAAATACCCAGGCAGCTGCTTCCCAAATTACCACACAGAGGCTTATGTTAATTATAAATGTTTGGCTAGACTTTGGAAATCAGTATGGCTGTTTCTCAGAAAATTGGGAATCAATCTTCTTTAAGACCCAGCTATACCATCTTGGGCATGTACCCAAGGAATGCCCAATCATACCACAGAGACACATGCTCAACTATATTCATAGCAGCATTATTTGTAATAGCCAGAACCTGAAAACAACCTAAATGCCCTGCAACTGAAGAATGGATTAAGAAAATGTGGCACATATACACAATGGAGTACTACTCAGCAGAGAAAAACAATGACATCATGAAATTTGCAGGCAAATGGATGGAACTAGAAAATATCATCCTGAGTGAGGTAACCCAGACTCAGAAGGACAAACATGGTATTTACCAACTCATAAGTGGATACTAGATGTAAAGCAAAGGATAGCCAGACAACAACTCACAACTCCAGAGAAGGTAGCTAACAAGGAAGACCCAAAGAGGGATGTATGGATCGCCCTGGGAAGAGGAAATAGATGAGATCTCCATGAATGAACTGGGGGTGAGGGATGGGCAATGAAGGGTAGGGGATGGGAGATGAGAACATAAGGGAATGTGATGGTCAAGCTGGAACAGGATGGAGTAGGAAAGCAATGAGAGAGATACCATGATGGAGGGAGATATCATGGGCATAGAGAGAAACCTGGTGCTAGGGAAGTTGCCAGGAATCCCCAAGGATGACCCCAGCTTGGACTACTAGAAATAGTGGAGAGGGTACCTGAATTGAACTGGCTTACTCCAGTAATCAGATTGATGAATACCCTAACAGTCAAAAAGTATGGCTTCATTTTCCTGTACTGGCTTCATTTTCCTGTACTGACTACATTCACAGATGAATACTACAGGAATGAAAATTAAAATGCAGCCATTAAAATAAATAAATTAATCATTCATAATAAATAGTTGACTCATTTTTTAGATGTTTGTTTAGATAAGGTCTTGTGTAGTTCTGGCTAACCTTGAACTCTCTATGTAGCTGAGACTAGCTTTGATCTTCCTGTCTCTACCTGCCAAGTGCTGGGATTACAGGTATGTGCCACCATGCCTGGCTTGCTGTCATCTTAATGACAAAAAGTTCTGTCTCCTCTGGCAGTCCCAAGTTTAGCTCCTTCTGAGCTAATAATGAGTTTGTACAGGTACTTGGAAAATATTCTCATTTCTGAGCTGTGCCCTATTCTAAGAAGATATGACCAACTATTTTAGGGTCTCAGATATGACCTCAGCTTCATCCTCAGTAAGCACAAGTGTTGGGAATGGAGTTCAGGAGGAGAAGGCTTCCCTGAGTTTCATCATCAAAACTACAAAAAGGAAAAAAATGCCCTCAAGCATGTACAAAATCTCAAACCTAAAGGTTGTTTTCTAAAAGATGCCAGAGAAAAACTGCCCTTAAGCCTTAAATGAAAAGATCTTGTCAGGCACTGTCAGCTACTGACATCACATAAAATTCCAGTTTCCTGACTTGACAAGTAAACATCCCTTTGCTGGGACCATTCCCTAGGGCCACTTTAAGCTAAGAATTCAGGCTTCGGATGTAGCTAAGTAGTAAATGTTTAACCCACATGTAACAGGCCCTGTTTGAATTCTAGCCTCCAGCTTCTCCCCTCCTGCAAAAAATAACCCTAGGTTTTTCTTTCTTTCTTTCTTCCTTCCTTTCTTTCTTTCTTTCTTTCTTTCTTTCTTTCTTTCTTTCTTTCTTTCTTTCTTTCTTTCTTTCTTTCTTTCTTTTTCTTTTTTTTTTTTTGAGACAGGGTTTCTCTGTGTAGCCCTGGTTGTCCTGGAACTCACTCTGTAGACCAGGCTGGCCTTAAACTCAGAGCTCCACCTACCTCTGCCTCCTGAGTGCTGGGATTAAAGGCATGCACCACCTTCTAACAACCCTAAGAATTCTTAAGAACACTTCAGAAGCTACTGACAAATAGATACTTCAGTCCAAGGCTAATTTCCTGATTCTTCAGCAATCTTTCTTCCCCTTTCCCACTTTATCTTGCCTACTGTACTTCACACAGCAACCAACTGGAAGGCCTGTGACTTTGAGAAAAAAAAAATTTTGGAAAAATGTATATCTATTGTTCAGTGATGGATTGCTAGTCATGGTGGCACATGACTGTAGTTCTGGGACCAGGGAAGTTGAGCCAAGAGGATTGCCAAGAGTTTGAAATCAAAATCAATCCAGGCTACATTGTGAGTTCTAGACAAGCCTGGACTACAGGGTAAGACCTTGTTTTAAAAAACAGAACAGCCAAGTGTGGTAGTGCATGCCTATAACAGCAGCATTTGGAATGAAGTGGCAGAAGTTTCAGGAGCTGAAAATTATTCTCAACTCCATAGGAAGCACAATAGAGTTTTATTTAACCACTCAGTAATTTTTTTTTACCTTTGAGAGTCTTCTCCCATTTCTTTGTTTGTTAGTGGCAAGGGTGTCCTTGAACTCCGGATCCTCCTGCCCCTGAAGCAGGACAGAAAGACAGGAGAGATTATAGGGACATATGAACGGAAAGGAGTCCCTCATCCCAAAGTCTGGTTGAAGCCTTTCAACAACTGAGAGTCAATATTCCCAACACAAGGTGCAGAGGATGGCTGAAGGGTTAACAGTGCTTGCAGAGGATGGCTGAAGGGTTAACAGTGCTTGCAGAGGATGGCTGAAGGGTTAACAGTGCTTGCAGAGGACTCAAGTGCAGTCCTCAGCAATTACGTCAGGCAGTTGACAACAACCCTTAACTGCAGCTTCATGGGATCCAACACCCTCTTCTAGCCTCCTCAGGCACCCACACTCATGTGCACATACCCACACAGAGACACAAACACATAATTAAAAATAAATCTTTAAAAATCTCCATCACAGTTACCAACTGCTGAATGCCTTTTTCCCTTCCCAGATGAAAACGTACAATTTTCTAGGAATCTCACCAGATACCCTTTTATAGTAAAAAAAAAAAAAAAAAAGACACATCCTGATCCCTTGTGTAGCCCTAGTGGCTCCGGATTTTTTCTTATCAGTTGTAGTCCCTTCCAAGTCTCCTCCAGAGCCACCTTATAATCTCATTTATCAAAAAAATGCAAGGATTGCTTAGCAGCCCTTTGAAATGTAACTTGAGAGCTATCAAAGCTGTATATGTAGCCAATGCCAAGAGACTTCAAAGTGCCTCTTCTTTGAGAAGCTCATACCCATACTCTTGAGTGTGCTGGCTTCTTCCCCTGCCTGCCTTTCTTCCTGTTTCTAATGAACTCCAACTCTGCTCCCTACTGGCTCATCCTGAAAGTCTCTGTGCTGGGGCCAAGGATCTGGTTTTACCTAGTTAAGATCCTTAAATGGTTAAGAGAACTCCTGAGACTGCTCCAGGCGACAGTGTAGAGCTGTACCTCTGCCTCTGCTACTGCTGGCAAACCCACCCCAAATGCTGGGATGCCAGGTGTGTGCTACCTACCACACCTGGCTGAAGAAACAGAAATCACTCTGATGGCTTTCTCCTTGGATCAGAGTCACTACTTCGAATTTAACTTTTGGTTGACAAAAATTTCATTATTTCTCCCTTAAACATTTTAACAAGTCCATTTCTTTTTGGAGACCCATTCTGATTGTCAAGGTCTTCCCATCATTACAATTTGGTCTTATAAAAATTGTTCCAGGCTAGGGATGGGATGTTTGCCAAGCATGTACAAGGCTTGGGTTCTCTCCCAGCAACGCGAGCGCGCGCGCGCGCGCGCGCGCACACACACACACACACACACACACACACACACACACACACCAAACACAAAATGCAGCTCCTGACAGTCAGAAGCTGCCATGGTGCTGTTAGCAAGGTCTTCATCTTCTCCTATTGAATATGCACTGCTTCATAGATCGCCAACATCAGACAGGGCTGCGCTGTGACTGTGAGGGATCAATATAAATACAAGACTAGGGCCAAAAGATGGCTAGGTGTTTTTTGTTTTGTTTTGTTTTTTTTTTTTTTAGGCACTTACCCTGCCAAGCCTGACAGCCTGAGATTGATCCCTGGAACCTACATAGAGGAAGAAGAGAGTCCCTTAAGTTGTCTGGAGAGATGTTTGACAACACAGTAGAGTAATTGGTTTAAGTATGTCCTTGGGTGAAGAAAGCCAAAAACTGCTTTTTCCAAGTTCCTGTCCTTAAACTTTGAATTGAGTTCCGAGAGTGCAGCTCAGGGCTACTGTGTGTGCTGCATATGGACAAAGCCTAGGTTCCATCCCGAGCACTGTCCCCAAAGAAAGAAAACTTGGAACTGAGTTTATTCTGATCATGTCCAACATGTCTCATTTTGTGTGTGTGTGCTTTGGGTTGCTCCTTTTCTTCCTTTCCTTATTAGTGAATTAAAATTATAATGCCAGGCTGATGATGTTTTAAATGTGTCAGGGGATTTTAGCATAGTTCAGAATGGAAAGAATGGGAGAGTATATTCAGGACAGACTATCAGAGTATTTACATACAATAAAGTACACAAATCTCAAGTGAAATACTAGATGTTTTATTTTTAACTACATTTATTCATTTACAGGAGAGAGGGAAATCATGCTTATGTCATAGTTTGTGTGTGTAAGTCAGAGGAAAGTTTGTGGGAGTCTGTTCTTACCTTCCACCATATGGATCCTGGGGACTGAACTTAGCTAGGCTAGCTGGTCAGAGATGCTACAGTCTCTACTCCAGAGTTACAGATGTGAGGACACATGCTATACCAGGCCTTTTCAGTAGGCACTGGCAATCCAAACTTGGGTCCTCATGCTCTCACAGCAAGTACTTTACCAAATAAGTCATGTTCCTAGCCCCTATTTTAATTTTGAATTTTGGAAATGATCTCATTATGCATCCATGGCTGGCTTGGAACTCTTCACATAAACCAGGCTGTCTTTGAACTTCCAGTGACCTCCTGCTTCCACTTCTGGAGTGGTAGGATTTTATGCATACACCACCATATCCACCACCCTCCACTGCTTTTTAAGAAAAAAATTTAGGGGGCTGGGGAGATGGCTCAGTGGTTAAGTGCACTGGCTGCTCTTCCAGAAGACCGGGGCTCAATTCCCAACACCTACATGGCAGCTCCCAACTGCAACTCCAGTTCCGGGGTATCCAACACCCTCATAGGGACATACATGCAGGCAAAGAAGAAGGAGGAGGAGAAGGAGGAGGAGGAGGAGGAGGAGGAGGAGGAGGAGGAGGAGGAGGAGGAGGAGGAGGAGGAGGAGAGAGAAGAAGAAGAAGAAGAAGAAGAAGAAGAAGAAGAAGAAGAAGAAGAAGAAGAAGAAGAAGAAGAAGAAGAAGAAGAAGATGAAGAAAAATTAGGGCTGGAGAAATTGCTCAGCAGTTAAGAGCACTTGCTAATTTTGCAGATGACTTGGGTTCTGTTCCCAGTACCCTCTTCTGGTCTCCACAGGCACCAGGCATGAATGTATGCAGTGCACTTATATACATGCAAGCAAAACACTCACACACATAAAAATAAATATTCTTTAGAAAAAGAAAAAGAGGGACAGAGGCAGGAGGATTTAAGGCTATTCTCACCTACATAACTAGTTTAAGGCCAACCGAGGCTACCTGGGACAGTCTCAAAAGAAAAGAAAGGGGGCCTGAGTTTTGATTTGGCGTTGGTGATACACAATGAGACTGTCACGCAACAATTTCTTAGAGGCTAGGGGTGTGGATCAGTGGTGGAACACCTGGAGGTGGGTGGCCCTGAGTTTGACCCCAAACCTACAAAATTGAAAGGAATAGAAATAACATAAAAGTACCTTTGAAACTCCCAGATATACCAGGTGAGCACTATATACTACTGAGTTCTAGCACCAGCCCAAACTCAGGAGTGTTTTTGGAGAAAGGTGTAGCTATGCATGGATCTCAGTGGGGACTGTAAAGCTAAGTGTTGTTTAGGATCATTTATTCCATGTGATTTTTAATCCTTATCTAATAAAGTCATTTTTCTCCTTCCAAAAGTATTTTGCAAGTGTTGGCCTGCCGCCACCAAGGTCTTCCCAGCTAGGGAGCGGAAGGGCTTTGTTTAACCGCTTTGTTCTTTCCTTTTAACCTATTTGTGTTTAACCAGATCTCTGTCCCAATCCCTTGGGCATTTTAACAACTTCTTTCTGTTTGTTGAACTAAGAGATTAACTTTAGATAGCTGTTCAAACTCCAAAGTTTACGTTTGCTGTACCCCAGTCGCTTCTTCCGTCTGCCCGAGTGGATTCAGCTGGGTACTTCCAGTTGCTGTGGGAGATGAGGGGACAGTTTGAGCACCAGGAACCAGAAGGGTGAGCCCTCAGGGGTTGCTGGTCTCTGCTAATCCCCAGGCCTGCGGCTATCCACCTACCTGGCCTCTGTGTCCCTGAGTAGGTTTTGCCCCCTTCCCAAGGTTCCCTGCCTGACCTTTGAGTCGCCTTTGCAGTCTCACTAGCCCTGTGAATATCCAGGACAGGACAGCATTAGTGGAGAAGACAAGGAAGCTAGATTCCCGGGTGACCCGGAAGCTAGATTCGCTCACCCCATTCTCCCAAACCAGGGCAGAGACTGTCCTGTGACCAGCGGAGACCAGTGCCAGGAGCAAGGGCAGGCTCGGCTGCAGCGTTCAGCTTCCCAGAGCTCTGCCATTGCAGTCACTGCCCCCAACCCCGGGAGGCCGCAGCAGCGCTACCAGCTTGTACGGAGAAACCCCGTTGGCACAGGTACTCCACATCAGTGCGGACCCCTGACAGCAGTCCTTTATCACCACCCCTCCCCCACCCCGCCCAAGCCACCAGTTTGCAGCCAGAACCAGGGGCAGAAATGGGTCATTTCAGCACTGCCCCCTCCCGCCTCCACACGCACACATTGCTTTCAGGACAGACAGACCGTGGGGTTAAAAATGCTATTGCAAAATTCCCACGTCTGATCTTGGGGCTTATCTAAGATTGGATAGCATGAAAGCTGTTTGGAGCCTGGGCCAATTTTTAACAGCAAATGAACGTGGCAAATGCTACAGCGCTGGGAGTTAATACTTTGAGACAGGTCTGAGCTATGTTTCCAAAAACATGCAATTTATTAAAGGAAACATTAAGCCAAAACTTGACACACACACATGCCACCACCACCACCACCACCACCCGCGCCGCTTGTATTCATTTGCCCACCCAGGCATGGGACTGCTTAGTTCAAAGCAGGTAAACACCTGGAAGAAGTGTGAAGGTGCAGGCAATTTCCATCAGCTCTAAGGCCCACTGGGGCAGACTTGCAGAGCAAAGTTTCCTGCCCTTTCAAGGGAGGATTCTCAACTGATCTCTATTTTCCTGATAATTTTTTCTTTATTTATTTCTCCAGTTCACTGGTCACAGACTTGGTCCTAAAATTCAAGCATAGAATGTTCTCTTCCTGTGTGGTTCAAGGCTCCCTGCTAAACTGGCCTCAAGGAGGCAAGGTTCAACTAAGGAAGCTGTGAGTCCATTCACTCGTAGTGGAGCCAGAAGTGTAGCTCTGTAGCAGAATGCATTCAAGGTCCTGGTTCTATCCCCAGCACTGCCACTAAAAGTATATTCCCGTACCAGAGAAAATGCCCTTCACACTTGCCATTGTCTGAATTTGAAAATGGACATAGGTTTAACCCCAGGCCCTAGCACAGGCTAGGAAACTCTTCTACCCCAGCAATACACCAGGCCTCTGGCTGGTAACTTAATTCAGTATATTATCACTGATAAACACATTTCTAAATCTGGCTGGCCCCCAAGGAGATCAATAGCATCAATGGATGAGGGGGGAGTGACAGCATAAAAAGGTGACCTACAGACACCCAGAGGGGCCACCAATGAGGGAGCTGCCCGCCCCTTGAAGGTCAGAGTGCTCGCATAAAGGGCACTGACTGACTAGCAGTCTTGCTGAGAGTTATGATCGCCAAGGTGTGGGTGGCAGAGTATTTCCTTTCTTTTCTGTTTTAAAGGTAGCTTGAAAAAGCCCTCACTGGTAAGTTGACTGAAGGTGTCTCATGTCATGTCCTCTCAGCCTTTTTTTTCTTTTTCCTACACACCACCTGTCATGCTGCACACCTTGCTTGCTCTTGGGGTAGGGGAAGTACACCCACCCACCTTTCTGTTCTGATCTAACACTGGCATACCTCAAGGAGAATTCATATTTGGTCCCAGACTGCTTTGATAAGATTAATTTTATAATAAAACAAATAACGGATATTTTGTCTTTCCAGTGCATATAAAAGTTACATTTACAATGTGCAGAAATGCTACTGTGCATACCTTAACTAAAAAAAAATACTTTATTGTTCAAAACTCTAAGTACTGTCTGAACTGTTGAAAACCTGGTGCAGATAGAATTGCTCAATGCAGGATTGCCGTTAACCTGCAATTTGTGAAAACTGTAGTATCTGCACAATGCCAAAAACCAGTGTATCCCTGCCATCTGTACTGGGTCTTGTGCTGAATTTGCTCCGTGTAATTGCCTTTCATTATTCTCTGTTAACTTTAATAGGTTTTCCTGCAGCCATGTCTTCCATCAAGATTGAGTGTGTTTTACGTGAGAACTGCAGGTGTGGGGAGTCTCCAGTATGGGAGGAAGCATCCAACTCTCTGCTGTTCGTAGACATCCCTGCAAAGAAAGTTTGTCGATGGGATTCACTCAGCAAGCAAGTGCAACGAGTGGCTGTGGGTAAGAATGAAAGCTGAGCTCCTTGCCTTGTAGTTAGCCATCTTTTCCCAGAGAGAGGTGGGGGAGGTGAAGGGGGCATCATTGCCCTGGGTCCTTCTTATTAAAGCGTGACTGAAAATGCTTTGAGACCTTTTGGGTTGTCATGATCTCTGTGTCTGTGATCCATGTGTTTTCTCTTGAACTCAATGATGGATCATCAATACTTTTCTCATTCTCTTGCATGGAGCACAGCATTCCTAACTTCCTTTGTTTAGTTTGTGATGCTGGGGATGGAACTCTGGGCCTCCGGCATGCTCAGCAAATACTCTACTATGAAATTATACCTCCAGTGCCCTATTTTTGTTTTGATGCTACGGTACTATAGTGTCTATTTCCTGATCGACTTCAGATAACAGCATCCACAATGAAGACTCCACTAGTGGCATAGCAAGCTATCTACTCTGGCCATTAACAAAAAAAGCAACAATATAATAATAACAGCAGATGGATCATTTACTTCTTTGTGAAAAAGAAGAGTTCCTAGGCTTCAAAAGCATCAACCAGGACTGTTTATTCACCGCACAAATGTGAGATTACTGACAGGATTCCCAAGAGAGCTTTGTGGTTTCAGAGGAGTTTCTAGGGCTTTCTATGGCTCAAGGCAATGGCCCGGGTGTGATTATCAGTAGACAAACAAGTTTCTGTTTTTGTTATTGGATTCATGGGAAGAGATAGCAGGATTTTCCTAAGATTACGGGAATTTCTGGTTTCTGCTATCTCTTCCCACGAATCCAACTGCGAGTTTAAAGCTTGTTTTCCCTGGTGCTGGAGATTGAACCCAGGACGTGCGCATACCACCAGCTCCATTCCCAGACTAAAAGCAGCTTTCTTTGAAAAAAATTGATTTTGCGTGTTTGGGGGCGTACTGCTTCCACAGCAGCCATGTTGAGGTCAGAGAAGAACTTGCAGGAGTTCGTTCACTCACTCCACCATGTGTGGAAGTCAGAGGACAGTTTGGGGGAGTCTTTCTTTCCACTATATGAATTTGGGGGATTGAACTCAGATCATCAGACTTGCTGAGCCATTTTCTTTATAAGACAAGGACTTGCTATGTAGCTAAGATTGATGTGAAACTCACAGATTCTTGCTTTCACTAGGAGCAGTTTCTAATTTACCTATCAACGTGTTTATAGTTCCAAGCAGAATGCTTCTGCCTCTGCCTTCCCTGGTCCCTCATTCCCAGCATTCACAAAATTCCTACCCCTAATCTGCAAAGCCTCCCAGCCTTACAAAATGGTCTGTGTGTTAGCAGGAGCTTAGAAAGCTAAACTATCAGGAGGCATCTCAGGTCCTAGTTAGATTCCTTGTTAAGAGCATGACCCTCCTTATAGGGTCTTGCATATTCCCAGGGCCCCCAAGGGCTTGAGTCAACTTCTGAGCAGGGCTTTGAGCTAAGGGCATTAGCTTTGATGAGGTGCTTAGGACATGTTTCTAAACAAACTCAGATAAATGTATTTCCTGTGATACTCACCATGGTAATCTCTCTCACTTAAAAAGATTTTTTTTTAAATACAGGGAAGAATATTAAAACCAGAAAAGCTAAACTATTAAAATAAAAACATAGGAATATAATAAAAACATATAAGGACTGTATTTCTTTGCACATATAATTGTATTATTTTTACCATGTATTCTTTAAAAAAATATTTGAGAAATGAGAAACAATTTGTAATTAAGTACATTAAATTTGAAAATAACATTAACTAGATATAGCAGTGCACACCTATAATACCAGCATTCAGAATGTACAGGCAAGAGAATCTTGAGAGTGAGGCTGCCCTCACCTACATGGTCAGACAACATCTTGGTACCATTAAGTCACTAGACCCCTTCCTAAGAGATGTTACATGACACAATGACCTCTGTGCTGGACCACCAGAGTACTTACTACCTTCTAGATATTGTCTTTACCTCTGCAGATGCCCCAGTCAGCTCAGTGGCACTTCGACAGTTGGGAGGCTATGTTGCCACCATTGGAACCAAGTTTTGTGCTTTGAACTGGGAGGATCAATCAGTATTTGTCCTAGCCATGGTGGATAAAGATAAGACAAACAATCGATTCAACGATGGGAAGGTGGATCCTGCTGGGAGATACTTTGCTGGTATGATTTCTTTCTCTCTCTTTTTTTTTTGCCCCTATTTGTTGTGTTTGAATATCTCTCTCTCTCTCTCTCTCTCTCTCTCTCTCTCTCTCTCTCTCTCTCTCTCTCTCTCTGTCTCTCTCTCTCTCTCTCTCTCTCTCTCTCTCTGTGTGTGTGTGTGTGTGTGTGTGTGTGTGTGTGTGTGTGTGTGTGTGTGTGTGTGTTTTGTATGTTCTCTAAGGAAAATGGCTTTTTTCTGGGACAGGGTCTTACTATGCAACCTTGGCCAGTCTGGAACTTGCTATGTAGACCAGGCTGACCTTGAACTCACAGAAATCCACCTGCTTCTGCCTTCTGAGTTCTGGGATAAAAAGTATGTGCCACCATGCCTGGTAAGAATGACATATTCTTACATGAACACAATTTAGTAAGCAACTTACGGAGGTTTAGCACTGATTCAATAAGTCTATACTCCTGTCATGTCAACTGACCAAATAATGTCCTTTATGGAATTTTCCCCTCCAGTGAGAGAGCCAGTCTGGAATCACATACTGTACTTGTCTTTTCATCCTCTTAATATGAAACATTTTCTTGACCCTCCCCCTTCTCTCTCTTTTATGGCATTGCCATTTTTAAAGAATATGGTCCCACCCACCCTCTTTAATAATAGAACATTCTTCATTTTGTAGATGTCTGATGTTTCCTTGCGATTAGCTTAATGTTAGACATTCCTGGCTGGAGTACTGTGGAGGTGATGTCCTGTCCTTCCCAGGGCATCCAGCCTGGAGGTACACGCTGTCCCTATGCCCCTCATT
Source organism: Peromyscus maniculatus bairdii (assembly GCF_049852395.1). NCBI lineage: Eukaryota > Metazoa > Chordata > Mammalia > Rodentia > Cricetidae > Peromyscus > Peromyscus maniculatus. The sequence continues at coordinate 124,092,370 of NC_134875.1, read as the reverse complement.
GGTGATGTTGAAGTCCTGCTGCATTCCTCTGCTTCATAGTAACTGCTGTTTTGTTTTGTTGCTTTGAGAAAAAATTTCACTGTGAGGCCCAAGATGCCCTCAGACTTGCTATGCAGCAGAGGCTTGCCTCGAACTTGCAATCCTCCTGCCTCCAGCTCCCAAATGCTAGGATTATAGACACATACATCAAACACCACATCTGACTATGTATAACTTCAAAAGAATTTTAGCTGTAGTTTAAAATATCACAGCTATTTCTCATTTACCTCCCATCACAACCACCCTGGAAACTAGCCAGAGTTGATTCACTGTCTCTATTTTTCCCTCCCTACACTACCTTTCCATGTTGTTGGCTATGATACCCTTCCTATGGTGACTCACCCTCAAAACCATGAAAGGCAGGTAAGATCTGAGAAACTGGCTATGTATGTATTGATCCTCATCTTGTTGGACTATTTACAACCACAGATATTGGATGTAAGGTTGAAACCAGGTTGAAAGATTAAATATGGGAACCCATGGAGAGTTCCTCTGCCAATAATTTCTGCCAGATAAAGAATCCTGAAGCTGATCTTGATGCCATACACCTGTTATCCTAGCACTCAGGAAACTGAGGCAGGAATAGTGCAAGTTCAAGGCTACCCTGGGCTACAAAGCATAACCTAAGAAGAAGGAGGAAAGAGGAAGGATAGCCCTTCCACACGTTCTTCATTCTCTTCCCGGGAGGTAGCTAGTGTGGAAGAAAGTTCATGAAGGAAACCCAACTTTGAGATAGCAGGAAACTGCTGAGTAACCTGTCATCCCCAGGGAAGGAGGACCTACCCTGTCCTCTTGCTACTCAAGCTTCTTCTCTTGTTTGCAATCTATTTTCCTCTTCTTTCAAATGAAGTATGGTATGGTAGTTTGTCGGTTTCTTCATTCCAATCAGAGTCTGTTCTGGCCTCTGAGATCATGTGACACCCAAGTCCATCTCCCTGAATACTGAATAATGACTTTAGTGAATGAAGCACTTGAGAAGAAGCATATCCTGCTGCTGTTGGGTGAAGCATTCTGTAAGCATCAGTAACTCTCCGCTTTCAGTTCTTCTATGGCATTGCCAACATTTTGTCTACTTCTAGCTACCACTAAGAGAATGATACTGATTGTTCCCAGTATAATTCAGTATTTTTATTTTTTTCTCTGTGTTGCTTTGGTGCCTGTCCTGGATCTCGCTCTGTAGACCAGGCTGGCCTCGAACTCACAGAGATCCGCCTGACTCTACCTCCCAGAGTGCTGGGATTAAAGGCGTGCGCCACCGCCGCCCAGCTAATTCAGTATTTTTCTACCGCTTTTCAGTTATGACAAATTTTGCTTTGTGTATTTTGAATCTCTACTATTGAACACATAAACATTTGGAATTACTGTGTATTCTTGGTGAATTAGCCATTTTCAACCTGTAACTCCCCGCTTTGCCCAACATATGTAATTTGACATTTTTCTATCAATGTTTTCAAGTATCTTTATTTGAATGAGTTTCAGCAATTTGATCACAGTGTGTCTGGCTGTGGGTTCCTTTCTGTTTGTTATGTTTTAGATTTGCTCGGCTTCTTAAATCTATTGAAAACTTTTATGCTTTTCTCCAATCTGGGGAGTTTTGAGCCACGAAATTTTCAAAAACCTTTGACCTTGCACTTGTTCTTTTTCTCCAGGCATCCAATGAGGTATTAGCCCTTTTACTGTCCCATGGCTACAGGCTCTGTTCTTTTTGTCTTCCAAAGTTTTCTTTTCCCCTCTGCTTTTCACTTTACCTGGTTTCTATTGCTCTAACGTAGGCTCCACTGACTCTTTGCTCTTGTTGATGCTCTTCTGCTATTGAGTTGGTCCAGTGCAGTCTCCAGTTTTGTTGTTCTACTTCACAGCTTCTACCACTTTGGTAACATGTTCTAGTTTGAGTTTCATGACTGTTTATGATTATTTTTATAAAACTTTCATTAGTCTTTACCAAAACCTTCTAACATCTGTGCCATATAATTTTCAGAATCTCTTGATTTCCTACACTGATTGAGTCCTCCACTCTTCTCTGTGTTGCTGAATTTATTAGTTATCTTTCCATCATAATAATGAGATAACTGAGGTGATTAACTTACAAAGAGAAAAAAAGGTTATTTTGATAATGTTTTTAAAGGTTCTCGTCCATGATCAAATAATCCTATTGCTCTGGGCCTCTGGTGGGGCAATATATTGTGTTGAGACTGTGTGGTAGAGCAAATTTCACATCTCGTGAGCCAGCAAGCAAAGGATGACTAGACTGGCCAGTGTTCCACAGTCCCTTTAAAGGTCTTGCCTCCAATGACCTGAAGACTTCTAACAGGTTCGCTCCCAAAAGAGCCACCGCATCTCACAAGCCTTTAACATATGGGCTTTTGGAGACATTCAATACCAAATTATAGCACCAAATAATTTTAGGTTATATCCTAGACATTATGCATATTGTCTCATGGGACCCTGAACATTGTTTAAATCCTTTAGAGCATGTTATAGTTACTTCAGGAAGCAGCATATACATTTAAAGTAAGGCCAGTCATTCCAACCTGCTTTGCATTAGGAACAAGGAGGATCTATCCCACATGTGAACCTCTCAGCTAATTTGGGGCAGAGAACTTCTACCCATTAGCTCCATTCCCTCCATTCCCAAAATCTCTGGAATGCTGATTACAATCTGATCTATGTGATACAGGCTGAGGATGAGCCTAAGCGTTCATAAATATCTTTTAAGGGGTTACATTCTTACATATCTCTGGCTGTCCTCAATCTTCCTCCTTTGGCCTCCAGAGTGCTAGCATTACAGGGGAGGGGTCCACCACACTTGGCTTATAACATGCATTTTGTTCAGGTTTTATGCTTGTGCTCAGTAGGAGAAAATGAGGTTAGTTCATGTTTATCCCTTCATATTTGAAACCATATCTCTAAACTGCTAAATTGTGAGTATGCATTTGTGTGTGTGTGTGTGTGTGTGTGTGTGTGTGTGTGTGTGTGTGTGTGTGTGAGAGAGAGAGAGAGAGAGAGAGAGAGAGAGAGAGAGAGAGGGGGGGGTGTTATGTAGCCCAACTGGACCTCAAAGTCACCAAGCTGTTTCAAATTCACCATCCTGTCTATGATCTAAAGTGTTGGTATCAAAGGTGTGTGTGTCCACACCTAGCCTTACTTTGGATTTTTATTTCCATTATAAGATAGGCAGTTGCCATCTTTAAAAGATATAAAAGAGATTGTTTAAATTTGAGATTGTATAAAATTCTCTTAAATACTGCAAATGATCCCTAATGAGGAAGAATGGGGTTGTGTGCAGGGTGAGTATCTGCAGGACTGAGATAATGTTCTTTGTTTCCCAAAGGCACCATGGCTGAGGAAATAGCCCCAGCAGTTCTTGAACGACACCAGGGGTCCTTGTACTCCCTCTTTCCTGATCACAATGTGAAGAAATACTTTGACCAAGTGGACATCTCTAATGGTTTGGATTGGTCCCTGGACCATAAAATTTTCTACTATATTGACAGCCTGTCCTACTCTGTGGATGCCTTTGACTATGACCTGCAAACAGGACAGATCGGTATAAACATTTTTATTATTTTTTACAATATCACTCATATCATTTTGTATGTTAATGAGCAGTGAGGGATCTTTCCCAAAGCCCATGTGAAAAAGTCTTTATTTGACAAGTAGAAAACTTCAAAATAATGGTGACACAGACAGTCAAACTGTGGTCCTCAGCACATCTGAACTCTGGTATTTGGGACTAAGGCTACAGCTGGTCTACTGCAGCTAGGCCTGTACGTTTTCTTTCCACAAATGGAAAGGCCTTCCTGGAGAATGAATCTTACCCTATCAGACAGTGCCTAGAGACACACAATATACAACAGAATGTGATAAAGGGGGAAAACTGAACATTTTGGTTCCTGATTCTTATTTGATCTTTAGTTAACCATAGGCAAGTATTCAGAGGCAAATGAACAACCTTTGAAATGGAAAAATAACAGGAAAGTGCTTCCAGGTTGGTTCAGCTCCATCAGTGTTCTGTAAAATGAGCCATCACTGGAAACTTCTAGGGAAGAAATCATTTAGAAGAATTTAGAAGGGAGACCTTGAAACTGTTTGATGAAAAGTGCCAGACAGGAAGAGCAAAACCAATCATAAAAAATGACTTGAAAAAAAGTCACAAGGCTTTATGTAGATTTAATCAAGGGCAAAATATTCCAGGACAGATGCTTTTCTTTGAAGTATGTAGTGCTCTTTTTTATGACTATTCTTACCCAATTTCCTTACACATGGTTTTAACATTTTTCCATTATACCTCATTCTGATTGCTGGAATGACCTGAATTTTGTAGCTGGCTGTTCTTCTGCATTGTTTTTTGAGGTTCTGGGAATCAAGCTAATTTCTTTGTGTGTGCACTAAGGTGCAATTCCAGCCCTCCTCTACTTTTCAGTGTTCATTGTTTATATACTATGGATCTCCTTTAAGCAGCCTATGGACTTTAGAATGTCCCTTTTAAGAAGTAAGCTCTTTAGATATTGTTTCTTGATTTTGTAGCAAGAAAGGAAAAATAATTCTTGTCTGCCCAGGTTTTATGCATGCATTATTCACATGGTACCATTAAGCTGCCGTATAGATCTTCGGCTTGGTCAAAGTAGGGATTTTGGTAACTAAGATAGTGATTTAACCACAGACTGAAGAATGTCTGAGAGAGGCTTGCAAAGCCTTAGTTTAGGTCAGTCTCAGACAGCTACCTATTGATACTTTATTAAGAATTCTGAAATGATATGGTGACTGATCCTTCAAGACTAATCCTAGCACTCGGAAGTCTGAGGCAAGAAGATGATTTTAAGACTCCAAAGATAGATTGAGCTACACAATGAATTCTAGGCCAGCCTTAGATATAAAATGAGACCTGGCCTCTAAATAAATAAATAATTCAGCTTGATTGGGCTTAGTGGTAGAGCACTTGTCTAGCATACACAAGGCTATGAATTCTATCTCCAGAAGTGAAAAAGAAAAGAAAAAAAAACATTTCCTTTTCTCTGAAATCTTAGAAATCTTAGACAGATACATCTTTATAAAGACAAAAGGGAGTGAATCTATCCCAAATCGTGTGGTAAAAATCCTTTGTTCAAACGCCAGCCCCTAGACAAGCATAAGTGACCAGTATTTATAACCAGCTTGAGAGTTCACTGTCTACTTGTGAGTGGTGTATGACCCATTGTTTTGTCGTGTTTTGGTTTTGGTTTTCAATTGCAGCCAACCGCAGAATTGTTTACAAGATGGAGAAAGATGAACAAATCCCAGATGGAATGTGCATTGATGCTGAAGGAAAGCTCTGGGTGGCCTGTTACAATGGGGGAAGAGTAATTCGCCTCGATCCTGAGACAGGTAGGCTAGAGACAAAATAGAAAATCCCACCCAGTCTAGAAAACCCAGTCCAATGCTAAAGACCATTAGCAATCCAGTTAGAGTTATCTTAGTGGTCTTTATAAAACTGGGTGATTTTGGAAATAAAGGCAAAATATACAACCCCAAATTTATAGTCAGAACTTCTTTTCCTGTGGAAGTAAGTCTCTCTGCTAAAAGTTAATTGTCAGAGAAGGTAAGTTAAATACATGGATGGGAGCCAGGTAATATGGTAGCTTATAAACCTAGAAGTCAGGAGACTAAAACAAGAGGATGGTGAGTTTGAGGCAGCCAAGATATGTGGGTGTTCAGAGTAAAACCTACATTCACCCTTTCCAAGGGATGAATTCTGACCTACATAGGCTCTTAGACCATCCCTGTCATTCATAAAAAGTCCAGAAGCATTGTGCATGTTGCAAATTTCTAGAACTAAATTTTAAATGAAATATTTGATGACCTAGGGAAAAGACTCCAAACTGTAAAGTTGCCTGTTGATAAAACAACTTCATGCTGCTTCGGAGGAAAGGATTACTCTGAAATGTATGTAACCTGTGCAAGGGACGGGATGGATGCTGAAGGCCTTTTGAGGCAGCCTGATGCTGGTGGCATTTTCAAGGTGATGTGGTCTTTGGGGGTGGTGAGGGTATTCTGTTAAATAATTGATCGATGCTTCTGCAGACTTCCCAAACAAACATGTGATTGGCATGTTACACTAGTCACACTAGACTTAATTATTTTGATTTTCTAGACTATAAGTTACATAAAGTTCAGGATGATGTGTCTGGCCTACTTCTAGTATTTTAAAGTTTTTTCATGCTTCAATAGTATTTGTAAGATCATCAGATTGCTTTGATGTCCTAAAAAGTTGTGCAGGTGTTTAGTCATTTTTTTGTGACAGAACAAACACTGATTTAAAACACATTCTGGGTTTGAAAACACATGTGGAAACACCTCTAATCTCAGCACTTGGGAAACTGAAGCATAAAGATGGTGAACTTAAGTCAGCTTGGGCTATATAATACAATGCTTTCTTTAAAAAAAAATAACATAGAGGAGCAGGAAAGATCGCTCAGTAATTAAGAGCACTGTCTGCTCTTCCAGAGAATTCCCAGCACCCACATAGAAGCTCACTAATGTCTGGAACTCCAGTTCCAGGGGATCTGACACCCTCACACGGATATACATGCAGCAAAAACACTAATGCACATGAAATGAAAAAAAATAGAAACACCTTTCTTGACAGGTGAGAAAATGATAGAACTAAATTGTTCTACATCACTGTGCATGCTTGCTCAGTAAACTAGAATATATGTGAATGACTGCTTGATCCATATAATTCCTAGTCAGCTAGTTCTTTTTCATGATAGAAAATAAAACAGGGATTATTAAAGGTAGCTAGATATGTTATTATTTTTTAGATTTATTTATTATGTATATAGTGTTCTGCCTGCATGCCAGAAGAGGGCACCAAATCTCATTACAGATGGTTGTGAGCCACCATGAGGTTGCTGGGAATTGAACTCAGGACCCCTGAGCCCTCTTTCCAGCCCCTAGACATATTATTATAAATCTTAACTTGCTTGGTGTTTGTGAGGGACAAGCTCTCACTATATAGCTCAGGCTGGCCTTACACTTACAGCTGTTCTACTGCCTCAGCCTCCAAAGTGCTGGGATCACAGGTATGAGCCGGCTTTGTAACAATGGCTTTGAAGACTATTTATAATTCATCAGTTTCACTCTTTTTTTCCCAACAGATAACTGGTCTTGGGGTCAAAGGAATTGCCCCATATTCCTATGCAGGGTGAACAACAGCTATTCCTTGCTGTCAGAAGAAAAGCTTTGAAGACAACTGGAGAATTAAGGGACTTAAATCAATGAAATTTAAATCTAGGGTTTTTTTTTTTTAATGAGGCAATGATATTATAGCAGGGTTAAGCTTTAATTTATAATTTTGGCTGGGTGCTGGGAAATAAACCTAGTGTGTGGCATATTAATTAAGAACATATACTTAACAATGAACTACATCCCTAGTCTTTTTTTAAGGTAGATATTTTCACAGAGAATAAGTGACTTTGATAGCACACTCTAGGCCTTCTACTAAAAAACAATCCTGTAGAAATGCAAAAGGTCATTCAACTATGAATCAGCCTGATGACTGTAAATTGCTCTGGGGTTAAAATGGGACTGTATCCACTGTTTTTCTGCATCCCATACTTGCTGTCCCCAAAGCTTAAAAAAATTAGTGCATAGAAACTTGGTGATGATTTATAATGATTATATGACTCTTCCTGTGTGTTATTTTACAAACTAAAATACTGTCAGAAGAGATTCAAACACCATGGCACAAGCTGTGGTTCTAACTGCCACCTACTGAATATAAAAATAAGTATATCACATTGCAAGGAATTTACTTTTTTTCCCATTTATTTATTCATCGTGTGTGTGTGTGTGTGTGTGTGTGTGTGTGTGTGTGTGTGTATGTGTGTGTGTGTCCGTGAGCACACAGATTGGTCAGAGAACAACTTATGGGACTCAGTTATTTCCTTCTACCATGTGGTTTCAAGGAACTGAACTCAGGTGTCACCGTTATTGGCTGAACCATCTCACTGACTACTGCTGCTGCTTCCTCTTCCTCCTCCTCCTTTTTAAAATATTTATTTATGTATTTTATGTATATGACTGCTCTATTTGCATGAATGCCTGCATGACAAAAGAGGGCATCAGACAGAAGAGGTCATTAGATCCCATTATAGATGGTTGTGATCCTCCATGTAGTTGCTGGGAATTAAACTCAGGACCTCTAGAAGGGCAGCCAGTGCTCTTAACCACTGAGTCATTTCTCCATTCTCCTCCTTTTTTGAGATGAGATCTCGTTCATGTAGCTCAGGCTGATTTTGAACTTGCTATGTAGGTAAAGCTGGCTTTGAACTCCCGATCCTCCTGCCTACATCTCCCAGGTGACTAGGATTACAGATGTATGCCACCACACTTGGCTTGGAAAAATTTTTAAATAATATTGTTGAGCTATAATTAGCCTGATCATATTTAAAGTATATAAAATTATTATATATTCCATCTATATTCATATCAACCACATAAACAAAATAATGAATCTGTTCACTACCCTCAAAAGTTTACTTGTATCCCACTGTCATCCTTTCTTTTTGCCCTTCAGCATGCTTGTACCCCATCCCCAGATCACTGATCTTCTTTCTGTCCCTTTAAATTGCCCTTCAAAATGGGTAGTGCCAGGCTAAGGATATAGCTCAGTGGTAAAGGGCTTGCCCACCATGCATAAGGCTCTGGGTTCAGTCCCCAGTAACACACACACACACGACTGGGGAGTGTGATTTCTCCAAATGTATTCTGTCTTGTTTAAGTTTTTGCTTTGTTTTGTTTCTTTTCTGAGACAAAATATCACTCTGTCGCTGTCCTTCTGTCTCAGCCTCTGCAGTAATAGGATTACAGACATGAGCCACCAGCCACCAGCTTCCAACTTCATCTACCAGCTTCCAACTGCAGAATAGTTTTAGTTGTGTTAGTTTGGTCTTCAGTAATATTTAATTTTACTCATATTTGGGTTCTTGGGATTGAACTTAGACACATGTTAAACATATGCTCTAGCACTGAAATAAATGTACACCAGCCCATGTATAAATTCTTAAACCACCTGGAATACAGCATGCTCCAATGTTAACTGGTATTCCTTTCAAAATTGTTGAATAATTTGAGAGAATTGGCTCCCATATTGTGACTTTTTGTTGCTGTGACAAAATACCTTACAAAAAGCAACTTAACATTTCCTTTGACTCAGAGTTTTCAGGTACAGTTCATTATGGAGGGGAAGGCGTGGCAGGAGGGGAACTTGGCTGGGGAAGCAGGAGTGTGAGGCATATTGCACCTGCTTTCTGGAACCTGAAAAGGAAGAATTCTGGTGCTTTCCTCAGTTTCTACTTTTTTTTTCTTTTTCTTTTTTAATTTATTATTATGTGTAGAGTTCTGCCTGCATGTATGCCTGCAGGCCAGAAGAGGGCGCCAGATATCACTACAGATGGTTGTGAGCCACCATGTGTTTTCTTGGAATTGAACTCAGGACCTCTGGAAGAGCAGCCAGTGCTCTTGACCTCTGAGCCATCTCTCCAGCCCCAGTTTCTACTTTTTGTCCAGTCTAGGACCCCAGACCATGGAAGCGTTCTACCTACATTCATGGTGGGTTTTCAACCTTCAGTGGGAAACGCCCTCATACCCACTCCCAGAGGTGTATTTCCTAGGTTATTCTAAGTTCTGTCAAGTTGACAATAGACTAAACATCCCAGCATCGTTACACTTTCCAGTGCTCAGAGAGTTTTGGTCTTTGGCACTGATTTTAGAACATGGCATGTCTCACTAATTATTCATAGATTTGAGCACACAGAGCTTGCTTGTGTCTGGAAGAGTTTGTATATAATTATTGTTACTTATTTTTTGTAAATATTTGACAAAATTAACCAGTGAAACAGTTTGAACCCAGAGTTGTGTTAAGATAGGGTCTAGCAGCCGGGCAGTGGTGGTGCATGCCTTTAATCCCAGCACTCGGGAGGCAGAGGCTGGCGGATCTCTGTGAGTTCAAGGCCAGCCTGGGCTACAGAGTGAGTTCTAGGAAAAGATAGGGTCTAGCTATTTTGTCCAGACTGGCCTAAGTCATCACAGCTCAAGGGCTCCTCCTGTTTCAGCACCTGTTCTCATGCTGTGCTTGTGTTTTCAGTTTTCTTCCATTCTAAATAGTTTTCATTTTCTCTTTGTCAAATAGATTATATTTTATTTTTATTTTATGGTTTTTTTTTTCATGCATGTATGTCTATAATTGAATGCCTGGTGTCTGCAGAGGCCAGAAGAGAATGTCACGTGCCCTGGAATTCAAGTTACCGATGGTTGTGAGGGAAATATAGCTGCCAGGGCCTGGATCCAAGTCGTCTGGAAGGCTATCCAGTGCACTTAACCACAGAGCCATCTCTCCAGCCCATTTTAAAAATTGTATCACATTTTGATTCGTTAACTGTGTGTGTGAGTGCACACATGCATATGCCACAGTGCACTTGTGGAGATCAGAGAACAAGTTCCAGAGGTTTGTTCTCTTTTTCCACCATGTGGGTCCCAGGGATCAAACTCAGGTTGTTAGGCTTGCTGGCAAGGAAAGCTGAGCCATCTTGCCAGCCCTAGAATATGTTGTTTAATTTCCAAATGCTCAGAGAGTTTACTGTTGTGGTCTTTGGCATTGATTTTAGGTTTAATACTCTAGAGAACACACTTTCTATGATTTTAACTCTTCGAAATTTATTGAAGTTGAATTTATGAGCCAGGTTATAGACTATCTCACTGATCAATATGCATTTGAGAAAAATGTGTTCTGTTTGGGGCAGAATGTTCTCTAAATGTCCATTAGATTTAGGAGGTTCTTCTATGTCCTTTCTCTCTCTCTCTCTCTCTCTCTCTCTCTCTCTCTCTCTCTCTCTCTCTCTCTCTCTCTCTCTCTCTCTGTGTGTGTGTGTGTTCATGTGCGCGCACTGACATTTCATGCATGCCTAGTGCCTGTGGAGGCCAGAAGAGAGCATTGGCTACCGCAGTTGTGAGCTGCCACGTGGGTTCTGGGCATCAAATCCCAGTCCTTGGGAAGAGAAGCCAGTGCTCTTCATCACTGAGCCATCTCTCCAATCTTGTATAATTTTTAATGAGTGCTTTATGGACTTTAAATTATAGAGTTAATGTTTCTTTTTTGGTTTTGTTTTGTTTTGAGAGAAGGTCTCAGTGTATAGCTCTGGCTGGTCTGGAACTTAATGTGTAGATCAGGCTAGGCTGGCTTCAAACTCACAAAGATCCACCTGCCTCTGCCTCCTGAGTGCTGGGATTAAAGATGTGCACCATGAATCAGACAGAGTCTTGCTAGGTATCCCAGGTAGGCATCAAACTCAAGAGCCCCCAGCTTCAGTCTCCCAAGTTCTGGGATTATAGGTGTACTTCACCGCATCTGCCTCAAATAATGTCTATTTTGAAATTCTGGGCATGGAAACCAAGTCTTTGAGCATGCTAAATAAGTGTTCTAGTACTGAGCTATACTCTTCAACCCATTGTAATATTTCTCCTCAGAATTTTCATGATTGCCTTTTCTTTTTTTTTTTTTTTTTTTTGGTTTTTTTTTTTTTTTTGGTTTTTCGAGACAGGGTTTCTCTGTGTAGCTTTGCGCCTTTCCTGGAGCTCACTTGGTAGCCCAGGCTGGCCTCGAACTCACAGAGATCCGCCTGGCTCTGCCTCCCGAGTGCTGGGATTAAAGGCGTGCGCCACCACGCCCGGCCATGATTGCCTTTTCAATCATTTTATAATAACTGCTGATAATTCCAATATCTGCATGATCTCATTCTTGACCTCTATTGGTAATCTTTCTCCATTTGAGTTGGTAATCTTTCCCCATTTCATTGTTTTATACACTGAGTAATTTTTGGATTGTTTCCTGGGCATTTTGAATACTATACTATGAGACTGGTTCTTGCGAAAATCCCAAGAAGAATGTTGATATGTCTGTTTCAGTAGGCAATCTATAGAGTTAGCTTCCAGCCACAACTTCATGCACTTGTGATTTCAAGGTCAATTCAGTTTTCATAAGTTTATAGTGTTGTTCAGTTGTCCTATGTGTGTGCCACCCAGCAGTTAGTCTGGAGTTAGATGGAGGTCCAGCTTTAGCTCAGTTCTCTGTCTTTGGTATGTAAATAAGGATCTAGTCCCTGCACATACAGGTCAGGAGCTGTGGAAAGCAAGCCCATCCTACAAAGGCCTCCTCATTGGGACTTTTGGGGGAACATGGTAGATCTGAAGCACAGACTTGTCTCCTCTACCTACCTCCTCTTGTCCACATATTATTTCATCTCTACTTGATTCCTCAATCAAGGAAATTCAGCCAGAGTTGTCACACACCCAGACTCCAAAGAGGGCAAAAAGAACTTCATTGTGAACCCTCAAGAGATCTAATCTAAGAAGCATAAAATAAGGTATCTCTCCCATAAAGGTGGGTCAGAGCACAGTGGAATGGCTGAGGAGCCCTAGGGACCATGGTGAAGGATTCTGAAAATTCTGAAGAACAGATGTCTAGAAAAAGCCTCCAGTTTAGCCCAGCTTTCCTGTCTAGGACCTCCAATCTGGAAACACAGTCTAGTGGGACGCAGACTGTAGCCCTTTCCCTAGTGGTGGAACTCCGCCCATGACAAGCATTAATGCCTCTGCACTATCTGGGTCTTTCTGGTCAATTATTGGTCTAATTTGCTTCTCTGTTTCAACAAAACACTCTGACCAAAAGACTACTTAGGAGAAGGAAGTCCTTGTTTCATCTTACACTTGCAAGTCACAGTCCATTATGAAGGGAAGTCAGGGCAGGAACTCAAGGAAGGACCCTGAAGGCAAGAGTGCTTGCTATTCCCACATAGCATTACCTCTGAGTAGGGAATGAACTCACAGCCAAGGATATAGCAGAAAGCATGGAAGAAGGCTGCTTGATGCCTACTCTCAGGCTCATGCTTAGCTACCTTTGCTATCTATAGGTCCAGGACCACCTGCCCGGGAAATGGTACACCTCACAGTGGGCTGGGCCCTCCTACATCAATTAGCAATCAAGGAAATCCCCCATAGACACGCACACAGGCCAATTTGATCTGGGCAACCCACAGTTGAGACTCCCTTTTCAAGTGAGCCTAGACTGTGTCAAGTTGATGGTTAAAGCTAACTAGAACAGGACCAGAGAGTTGTCTCAGTGGTTAAAATGCTTGATGCTCTTACAAAGGACCCAGGTTCAATTCCCAGCACTCACATGGTAGCTTGCAACCATCTGTAACTCCAGTCCCAGGGGATCTGATACCCTCTTCTGATCTCTATGGTCAGACCTCACTTCATGCACACATGCTGCACAAACACAAATACAGGCAAAACACTCTCACACATGAAATAAAATAGATAAACCTAAACGACAAAAAGTTTTGTTTTTCAAGACAGGGTTTCTCTGTAGCCCTGGCTGTCCTGGAACTCACTCTGAAGATCAGTTTGGCCTTGAACTCACAGAGGTCTGCTTGCCCCTGCCTCCTGAGTGCTGGAATTAAAGGCGTGGGCCACCCCCCCCCCCAGGCTTTCTTTTGTTTTAAGACAGAGTCTTGGGACTGTAGAGATGGCACAGTGGTTAAGAATACTCTTTTAGAGACTTCTTTTAGAGGACCTGGGTTCAGTTCCTAGCACCCACATGGTAACTCACAACCCTCTGTAACTCCAGAGGATCCAATGACCCCTTCTGGCCTCCTCAAACACCAGGCATGTACATGCTGCAGAGACATGCAGGAAAACACTATAAAAATAAAGAAAAGTAAAGACAGAACAACAGGGTCTCTGTTGGCCTAGAACTGACCAAGTGGGCTAGGCTGGCTGTGTACCTGTCTCTAACTCCTCAGTGCAGAGATTGTAAATACACCCCATGCATGGCTGTTGAAGTGGGTTCTGATCAAAGGCAGGTCCTTAGGCTTATCAGTTTAGCACTTTACCAACGTAGCTATCTCCTCAGCACCTTAGTCAGTCTCCTCAAAATGACAATCTGCAAAATTCCTGAAATTGCTAAGCATACCAAAAATGCAAAGCTATCCACTACCCAGGTCATTTCTCAGGAAGCTCCCTTGAGAAATGGTATAACATCTCCTACACAAAACCTGCTCATGATAACAGAACAAATCCCACCTCAGTGCTCCTCTCCTATAACCCAGCTATAACATGTGCAGATATGCACATACACCCATCTGTATCACCCCCTTGAGAGATGAGGGATGTGGAAAACCAATCTGAACATGCTACCAATACTCTGGCTATTGCTTTTGCTATGAATGGTAAATCCTTTGTTTCTTTTTCCTCAATTTTAAAAGATTTCTTTTAAGTATGGGGGCAGCATTTGTGCATGCATTGGCCCTGGATCTGGAGTTACAGTTAGTTGAGTTGCCTGATATGGGTACTGGGAACCAAACCCAGGTCCTCTGCACTATTAGCCAGTGAGCCATCTCTCCAGCCCCTAAAGTCCTTTTTTGTTTGTTTTTGTTTGTTTGTTTGTTTTTTGTTTTTTTGTTTTTTTCTGATCAGGGACTCATGCTTCCACTTACATCCATGAAACAGGACAGATTGTTCATGAAAATTTCAGACTCTTCAGATGCTAAAGTTTAGAGTTATGGACACTTGACATTCACCTGTCAGACGCTGAGTCTGAGGTCCTCAAACCAGACACTCACACCTGACTCAACCTGGCACACAGTCCTCTCTTCCCTATGCCAGATTTCAACTCTCAACTTATGTTCCTCCCTAGAGGCTACCTCCACTATTGGCTCCACTGAGTCTCACTGTTTGCCTGAGAGAATGAGTTCTAGTCTCTCCTTGTAGAGACTCAGTACTCACCTCTCCTGCCAGAAATGAAGTCAGGATCTCTGCCTTCAGAGATCAAGTTCTAACTTGTACCACTAAATCCTCCAAGTCCTCCTCCAATGACCAAAGTTGCACTCCCTCTCCAGATGCTGATTCCCAGTTTCAGCCCAAAAGTCAAGTCCCTCCTCTCTTGTTTTCTCTACAAATTCCAACTTTCACAAGCAGTCACTGACTCTGTAGCCCTACCTGCACTGGTTAGTGTTACTTGTCAACCTGACAGAATATAGAGTCACCTGAGAGATGGGTCTCTGGCTGTGCCTGTGCTTGTGGGGCTGTTGTGTTGCTTGTGTTCATCGATATGGGAAGACACATCCTAAATGTAAATGGACTAATCCCTAGGGTCCTGGACTGTCTAAAATAGAGACAGCTTCACTCCTCCCTCTCTCTTTCCTGATTGTGGATGCCGCGTGAGCAGCCGCTTTCAGCTCTTAGCACCTTGATTTCCCTGCCATCACACCTTGAATTGTGAGCTAAAATTTGTCCCTCAAGTTGCTTTTTTAAAGGTATTTTGTCACAGCAACAGGAAAAGAAATGAAGACCCTCACCCCCTATTTCTCATGTAGGAAAGAAAGAAGAGGGGAGGCCCACAGACATAGAGCTAGAAACTTGCAAAGAGGATACTGTGTCCTTTTAGAATATACTGGGCAAAGCAGGAACAATAAGCAGTCCTGAGTGCAGCACCACAGTCTGATTCTGGCCAGCTTTTAGATAATAACCCAGGCAACTAATAGTCCCATTTCCTGGATGGAAGAGTTTGGAGAGCCACAAGATTGACACTGGATGGCCCCAGGATAGAAAATAACAGGCCAATATCCCACATGAACACAGACTGAAAATGCTCAATAAAATATTTGCAAACAAAATACAGACATACACCAAGAAGATTATCCACCATGGCCAAGTTGAGTTTATCCCTGAATTTCAGGGATGGTTTAGCATACACAAGAAAATAAATGTAATAAACCACATATATAAATTTAAAGAAAAAAACTCACATGATTATGTCAATCAATATAGAAAAGGTCTTTAACAAAATCCAACATGCCTTCATGATAAAAATCATAAACAATGGTCACCAGTCAGTAGTGGCCCATGCCTTTAATCCCAGCACTTGGAAGGCAGAGGCAGCCTTCCAAATCTCTGTGAGTCTGAGGCTAGCCTGGTCTACAAAATAAGTTCCAAGACAGCTAGGATTATTACACAGAGAAACCCTGTCTCAAAAAGCAAAAACAAAAATAAAACAAAACAAAAGGTCATAGAGAATGCAGGGCTAGAGGGAGCATACCTCAACATCATAAAGCTATATATGGAAAAACCCACAACCAAGATCATCATAAATGGAGAAAAGCTTGAAGCAATCCCATTGAAGTCAGGAATAAGACAGGGATATCCACTATCCCTATTCCTTTTCAATATTGCTTTTGAAGCACTATCTGGAACAATATGGCAAGAGAAGGAAATTAAATGGTTACAAATAGGGAAATAAGTCAAACTATTCCTATTTTCAGATGACTTATTATAGATTAGATATTCTACCAGAAATTCTACCAGAAAACTTCTAGAAATGATAAATTCAGCAATGCGGTAGGATACAGAATCAACCTGCACAAATTAATACCTTTGCTACATATTAACAACAAACATACAGAGAAAGAAATCATGGACAGACTTCCATTCACAATAGCATCAAAGAAAATATCTAGGAATAAAGTTGACCAAGGAAATGAAGGACCTCTATAATATAAACTTTAAAGGTCTGAAGAAAGAAGTAGCAAAAGACATCCCATGATCATGAATTGATTGAATTAATATTGTAAAAATAACCATTTGACCAAAAGCTATTTACAAATTCACAACAGTCCCAATCAAAATCCCCATCTCATTCTTCACCAAAATAGAAAATGCTATCCTAAAATTCATATGGAATCACAAAAAAAATAGCCAAAACAATCCTAAGCAAAAAGAACAATGCTGGATAAATTACCATTCCATATCTTAAGATATATTACAAAACCATAATAATAAAAACAATATGGAGCCGGGCGGTGGTGGCGCATGCCTTTAATCCCAGCACTCGGGAGGCAGAGCCAGGTGGATCTCTGTGAGTTTGAGGCCAGCCTGGGCTACCAAGTGAGTTACAGGAAAGGCGCAAAGCTACGCAGAGAAACCCTGTCTCGAAAAAAAAAAAAAATATGGTACAGGCACAAACAGACATGTCAAGCAATGGGAAAAAAACATTGAAGACCCAAACATGAGTACACATAATTTCATCTACTTAATATTTGACAAAGATGGCAAAAACATAAGTTGGAGAAAAAGGAAACATCTTCAACAAATGGTGCTGGGAAAACTGAATGTCCATGTGTAAGAAGACCTGGATCTCTCATCTTGCACAAAAACTAACTCCAAGCCAGGTGGTGATAGCATACGCCTTTAATCCCAGCACTCAGGAGGCAGAGCCAGGTGGATCTCTGTGAGTTTGAGGCCAGCCTGGTCTACAGAGTGAGATCCAGGACAGGCACCAAAACACACGGAGAAACCCTGTCTCAAAAAACAAAAAACAAAAAACAAAAACAAAAACAAAAAAAATTAACTCCAAGTGTATCAAAGATCTGCAATACTGAAAAAAAGGCTGAAAGAAAACATGGGCAGTACCCTACATGAGATAGGTGTGGAAAAGGACTTTCTGTATAGGACTTCATTTGTGCAAGCATTAAGGCCAACAAACTGACAAGTGGGACCTCAAGAAAACTAAAAAAAACTTCTGCCCTGCTAAAGAAACAACCAGGTGAAGAAGCCCACAGAATGCAAAACAATCTTTGCAAGCTATGCATCTAACAGAGGTTTAATATCCAGAATATACAAAGAATTAAAAAAACAAAGAGTCAAAAAAAGACCTATTCAAAAATTGATACTGGGTATGGTGATATTTCATTTGTACTGAAATATGATTTTATTTGTATGTTAATAAATAAAGTTGCCTGAGGGTCAGAGCTAATAGCAAGCCATAGCAGAAGTCTGGCAGTGGTGGTGCACACCTTTAATCCCAGCACTTGGGAGGCAGATCTAGGCAGATCTCTGTGTGTTCAAGGATATAGCCAGCATGTAGACACATGCCTTTAATCTTAATACCAACCATAGAAGACCTGGAGGTCTGTACAGACAGGCAGTGACGAGGAGGTCATGTGGTTGGGTTTACAAGCAATGAGAAGGCAGAACAGAAAGTCAGATACACAGGAATAGGTCTCTTTCTGAGGGGAAGGACGACAGTGGCAGCGAAGGGTAAGAAAGGTTTTTTAGTATCAGCTCTTAGCTACTGCTCTGACCTCTTGGGCTTTTAACTCTGCATTTGGCTCTGTGTTTCTTATTTAATAAGACTGTTACATCTACATCTGGCGCCCAATGTTTGTGGTATGAATTCATGAAAAAGCTGCTTGCCTGTGGCCTTGCAGGCCCCAGCTCAGACCTGAGCTAACCTCAGCTGGTTGTAGTGGAGCATGCTGGTAGGATTTGCTGAAGGAGGCAGAGGCAGGAGGATCCCGAATTTGAGGCCAGCCTAGGAGGCTTGCTAAGGAGAAGCTTCGGCCGGGGCCCAGACACAAAGGGTGGCAGTGGGACCATGGAGGCAGCAGCTGCTGCTCCAAATTGCTGGCTGCTTCTCATCGTGTTGGTGACTGCGGTGATGCTGCTACCTGGGACGAAGGGTTTACTGCTGCTTGTCAGAGAAAAATTGCCAGGGCCATCATGTTACAAGAAAGCATCGGCAAAGGTCAGTTTGGAGAAGTTTGGCGAGAAAAATGGTGGGGAGAAATTGCTGTAAGATTTTCTCTTCTAGGGAAGAACATTCATGGTTCTGAGAGACAGACATTTATCAGACTGTGATTGCTCCAAACCACAGAGGAGGCACACAAAAAAAATTCTGTAGGGAACCATGACCACACCTAACAGCAACTTTGAAATTTTCAAAGGATGATGGGACATGGACTATGGTAAAGCTATTAAGCTGATTAACACCAAGGAAAGATTGGCTTTAGACTACAAACTGCTCAGGACAATTTCAAGATGGCTAGCTGAGATGATCCAGATTCATAGACTACTTGAACAAGGACTTGAGACAAGCCTTGCACTTTCCCATTATGCAGACACTGGACAACAAATAATACAGCTAACTCTCTCAGGACTTGACAATTAACCACAAAAATTTTCTTTTCAGGATTCCCTAATGATGCCTTCACCCCCAGAAAGCAGGAAGTAATTTTAAGAAAATGATGCCCACATTCCCAATCGGTAGGATAGGAGGTTTTTGGTTGTTTAATGAGTTATGGATATTGTCATTGTTTATGATGGTTGGTTACAAGTTGTTAATTGTTAATGGTCAGGAAAAAAGCTGAACAAGGAGATTAGATTCAGAGGTTTTGTTTAAAAAAGAAAAAAGAGAATATAGATTTGAGGTAGATCATTGAGTCTACTCCAAGAAAAAAGATAAAGAAATAATAAGATAAATGGGTAGATAATTGAATCTACTCTAAAAAGAAAAAGGGGAAGATATAAAAAAGACAAAAGATAGATTATTGAATCTATTATGAAAAGAAAAAAGAGAATATGAATATGATAAGATAAAAAGGTCAATTTTTGAATCTACTTTTAAAAAGGAACTGCTGTGGGACGGTCTATATGTCAAATTGCTCTGATTGGTCAATAAATAAAACACTGGTTGGCCAGTGGCCAGGCAGGAAGTAGGTGGGACAAGGAGAAAGGAGAATTCTGAGAAGCAGAAGGCTGAGGCAGGGAGACACTGCAGCCGCCGCCATGACCAGCAGCATATGAAGACGCCGGTAAGCCACCAGCCACGTGGCAAGGTATAGATTTATAGAAATGGACTAACTTAAGCAATAAGAACAGTTAGCAAGAAGCCTGCCACGGCCATACAGTTTGTATGCAATATAAGTCTCTGTGTTTACTTGTTTGGGTCTGAGCGGCTGTGGGACTGGCGGGTGACAAAGATTTGTCCTGACTGTGGGCAAGGCAGGAAAACTCTAGCTACAAGGAACTACTTGTTTTAAACAGGATAAATAATGAAATTTTTTTTTGCCTGAGTTTATCAAATGTTACTAGACTGGACATTGTTAATATATATAATGGAGTTTTTTTGTCTGAATCTGTCAAATGTTAATGGACTAGACATTGTTAATGTAATTCTTGACTGTATATATTGTATATACTTATTGGACATAGTTTATTTTGTATTAGTTATAAGCTTTTTTAAATTTTAGACAAAAAAGGGGAAATGTGGTGGTATTGTGTTACCCAAAATATTGTGCACCCTAATAAACTTATCTGGGGTCAGAAAACAGAAAAGCCACTAGATACAGAGGCTAGAAAATGGTGGCACTCACACCTTTAATCTTAGCCTTCTGGAGGCATGGATCTCTGTGAGTTCAAGGCACACTGGAAACAGCCAGACATGGTGACACACGCCTTTAATTCCAGAAAGTGAGCCTTTAATCCCAGGGAGTGGTGGCAGAAAGCAGAAAGGTATATAAGGCGTGAAGACCAGACACTAGAAGCTTTTAGCCTGGTTAAGCATTCAGGCTTTCAAGAAGCAGTTCAGCTGAGATTCATTTGGATAAGGACTCAAAGGCTTCCAGTCTGAGGAAACAGGATCAGCTGAGGAACTGGCGAGGTGAGGAAGCTGTGGCTTGTTCTGCTTCTCTGATCTTCCAGCATTCACCCCAATAACTGGCCTCAGGTTTGATTTTATTAATAAGTACCTTTAAGATTCATGCTACAACTGGGTTCTGAATAGAGTTCTCAAAAGAAGAAAAAATGGCTAAGAAATATCTCCAAATATATTCATGGTCCCTAGCAATTAGGAAAATGCAAATCAAAACAACTTTGAGATTTCATCTTACCCCAGTCAGAATATGAAAGATCAACAAAACAACTGACAACCAATGCTGCAGAGGTGTAGGGAAAAGGCTTCATTTACTGTTGATGGGATTGCAAACTGATCCAGCCACTCCGGAGATTAGTGTGGAGAATCTTCAAAAAGCTAAAAATAAATTTACCACATGACTGAGCCATATCACTCCTTGGTATATACCCAGAGAACTCAACATCCTACTCCACAAGTACTTGCTCAACCATTTTCATTGCTGCTTTATTCACATTAGTTAGGAAACGGAATCAACCTAAATGACCTTCAACCAGTGAATGGATAATGAAAATATGGTACCTATGCACTATGGAATTATATTCAGTTGTAAAGAAGAATGGAACCACAAATTTCACAGGTAAATTCACACAGAATTAGGAAAGATCATATTGAGTGAGGTAACGCAGACCCAGAAAGATAAAGATTGTATGTCCTGTTGTCAGAGGCTTCTAGCTCCAAATTTTTAGATTTGAATATATAACAGCAGAAACTGGAAAAGTATAAAAGGACCACTGCTTAGGTAGTGAGTGGAGGAGCAATAGAGAGTGGAATACCAGGGTACAAGTGATCTATCTGATCAGGGAAATGGGAAAAACAGGGGCTCTAATTTAGGATGGTGAGAGGGAGATAAATACAGTAAGAATGTCTGAAAATGTCATAGGGAATAATATATGCCTACTATAATATCTACCTAAAAATAAACAACTATAATACATGTAAGTCTGTGTATAGTTTAAATGAAGATTTTTTTCATCTGGGTTAACAATGTTCCCTCCAAGAACCAAAGACCACCTAACAAAACCCCAACACCAGGCATGAGGAGCCCCCTTTTGAATTGTTATTCTGGGTTGTCCAAGCAACTCCCAAACATTATAAACTATTGCTTGGTGCACCCCCACCCGAGATGGAAGGTAAGACCCTATTGCTGGTGACACCATATCTTTCACAAGCAGAGTCTAGAAGCTGCTGATCAGGAACTGACCTGCATGCCTTCTCCCTGAAGACTAGTTTTCATGATAACAGAAGGTACCATGCAAGCTTCCAAAGGAGGGAGGCAACCAACAGTCCTACCCAGCTATAATGCCTATGAACCACAACAACTACCAGCATGGCACAATAACCCTAAGGATGCAGTAGTGGCACATATACCTTGGCACTAGCCAGCAACCTTCTAATTGGACCCACTCAACAAGAGGGAAATAATACCTAATCCTGGAAACCTACCCAACTACCCAGGGCCAGGAAAGTCATGGCTCTTGGAGGAGGACCTACAACAACTACTCTACTAAATCAGGACAATCCCTAACTATATCCTAACTATTTGCCCATATACCCACAGTTTACTTGTCTTCACTCCTCATCAAGGAAACTTCTCTTTGCAAAAGAAAGCGGGTATTATAGAAAACCATAACCAATCAAAATGCAGAGTTGTGGAGCAGTCCCAACTAATACATCTACATAACAACTCCTGCACCTAAGGCTCAGGGAACATTTCAGAAGAGAATGTAAGAACTAGAAGAACAAGGAGTTTGCTGTGACAATGCATCTTTCTAGTAATGTCAGAAGCTACAGTCATAAACAATCATAAACATGAGCTGAACAAGAACAATAACAGAAATCGTTTTTAAAGGAAAGAAAATGGGACCTGTTTGGAAGAAGGGTACAACAGCAGTAGGAGAGAGATGAGAGGGGGCAATGGGGCTGAAAATGACCAAAATATTACAGACATGTTTGAAAGTATCAAAGAACAATAAATTAATAAGAAAAATGACTAAATGACTGGATATGTCCAGGATGCTTCATGGTAAAGACAAAAGCCTTTTAGGAAGGATTACAGTCAGCCAAAGGCCATCTAAAGCCCCACCCTCTGCTTCCTATCTGAAAGTAGCTAACAGTACTGGCTTTTCTCCAGCTTACTACAGGGGCAGGAACAGCACCAGAAGGCCCCAGAGGCTTTTCATGAAAGGACACCTCTGAGAAGTTCACAGGGACCAAAGCAGAAGGCTCAGAAGCCTTTTAGAAGAGGTCTTTCATATAAATAATGTCTAAAGTCCCTAAGACACACTTCCCCAATA
Source organism: Peromyscus maniculatus bairdii (assembly GCF_049852395.1). Lineage (NCBI taxonomy): Eukaryota > Metazoa > Chordata > Mammalia > Rodentia > Cricetidae > Peromyscus > Peromyscus maniculatus. The sequence goes on along the minus strand of NC_134875.1, from coordinate 124,069,471 downwards.
TTAGCTGCAACAGCAGCTAATAAACCAATGTCAAGTAGATCTTTCCAACTGTTCTCTGATCCATACCTAACTCTGATCCTGACTCTGCAATCAATATTTGAATGCTGACATCAATCAATACATAATCATGGTCTTGACCACAAGCCTGACCTATCCTTCACACTAATCATACCCTTGAATCTCATTTTAAATCTGACTCTGAACTCTAACCATGGACCTAACAATGAACTGGATTCTAAACATTACCTCATCATTATCCTGACTGACTCTAACCCCTGGCCTAACTAATGCCAAACTTGATCTTTACTCTAACCTGAAACTAATCCTGACACAGATTCTGAACTAGGTTTAATACAACTCTAACCCTGATGCTAACACTAAGTATAACCCTAATGTTATCTTTAACAACAAATCACTCATTCTTACCTTGACTTTGAAATTGTAATTCACTTCAGCTGACGAAGAACCTGACCCTGGTCTAATACCAATCAGGAATTAACTTTTTTTCTCAGATCTTGATCATAAATCTAACTATAACCCTAGTATTATCCCCTAGCCTAGCCTTAACATTGATGTTATAGGAAAATGTGTCTATATATTATGATCTCATTTTCAAATGGACTATTTTTTTCTTTTGACACAGATCCTACTGTGTAGCCCAGGCTGGCCTTAAATTCATGATCCTCGACCTCAGCCTCAAAAAATCCCTTCTGGGATTATAGGCCCTGTATATTTTGAGGGTGGCAGGCACTTAGAGATGGGGGTACAGGGCCACAGAACACTGGGCAACTAGGGTACAGCAGGTGGGCCAGGGTGAGGGGTTGTGGCAGCTGTCCATACTTGCCGTCTGGTGCTTTGGAACCATTATCTGCTTGGGACTACTGGTAGTCTGGCAGCCTGGATTAAACCTCTTGGCCTTGAATTTTTCCCCACCTTTCCACATTGCTGGTGAGATGTATTTGCCTGGTACAGAAGTCCATGGTCACTGAGGGAAGCTTCTTCCAGACTGAGACCAGTGGTTCCTCATAAAGATACTTTGTAACTGTGCAGGAAGGGCTTGCTAGAGATAAGCTAAACTGTGGTGATATATTGTGTACCATAATAAAATTTGCCTGAAGATCAGAGAACAGAACAAGCCACTAGATTAAACATAGATGCCAGGCAGTGGTGGCACACATGCCTTTAATCCTAGCACTCAGGAGGCAGAGATCTGTCTGGATCTCTGTGAGTTCAAAGCCACCCTAGACTACATGAGACTCAGTCTAGGAGAGAAACAGAGCCAGGCAGTGGTGGCACACACCTTTTTAATCACAGAACTTGAGATCTCATTCTTTGCTTGGAAAGCACACAAGCCTTTAATCCCAGCACTAGGAAGGAAGTAATATGGCTGGGTAGAGAAAGGTATATAAGGTATTTTTCAGGCTGAGGAGTCCTAGAGGTAAGACATGGCAGTGGCTTGTCCCTTTTTCTCTTTGATCTTTCAGCATTTAGCCCAATATCTGGTACCAGGTTTTTATTATAAGACCAATTTAGAGCCAAGCGGTGGTGGCGCACACCTTTAATCCCAGCACTGGGGAGGCAGAGCCAGGCAGATCTCTGTGAGTTCAAGGCCAGCCTAGTCTACAGAGCGACTTCCAGGACAGGCTCCAAAACTACACAGAGAAACCCTGTCTTAAAAAAACCAAAAAAAAGACCAATTTAGCAACTCATGCAACACTAAACATCAAATGTAGTGATGGCAGTGTAAACAGAATGAGGCATAGCAGGACAACTGTCACCCAGGAGACCTCAGAACTTACCAAAGTCAGGCTTTTCCTCTGGCCAATCTTAATGTGCTTTAAATAATAAATATTTGCAAAATCAAAACTGTTTTTCTTCCAATGATGCTACACAGCTGGCTGGAAAATGCTGACAGTGCCCCCTCACAGCTCAGTGTAGTGGCTGTTTTGACGTCAATCCTTACAGAAGACAGAAGACAACACCTATAACACAGGCAGTATTTCACATTGACCAGATGGGTACTGTGCTGGTTTGAAAGAAAATGGCCCCCATAGGGAGTGGCACTATTAGGAGGTGTGACCTTGTTGGAGTAGGTGTGGCATTGTTCTGCTGCCTGAGGATCAAGATGTAGAGCACTCAGCTCCTTCTCTAGCACCAAGTCTGCCTGCATGCCACCATATCCCACCATGATGATAATAGACTAAATCTCTGAAACTATAAGCCACCCCAATTAATGTTTTCTCTTTGTTAGAGTTGCTGTGGTCATGGTGTCTCTTCACAGCAACAGAAACCCTAACTAAGGGAGGTAGTTAATAAGTAGGGGTCCACAAATGAGTAGCTGCATTGTGCATCTTGGCTGCTGGGCCTATTCATTTCCTCGTGACCATGAGCACTTGTGGAAAGAAAGTTGTGGTGTCTGACTAAGGAGAAGAGATACTACCTGGTAACAGAAAAGAAAGCTGATCCATGGGAGCTGGCAGTTCAGGGTGAGTACCTGCCTCTCAAGCTCATCATCCAATGCAGAGTATAAAGTATACAAGTGACAACAGTGCCCCAGTTTCAAAGGACAGAGATGGGGCTGTGAGGACAGACCTAGGGAACCCATGTGTTAGTGAATGTTGTTTAAAGGAACAGAACTTATAGAATGAACACGCATGCACTCACCACGCACGCACGCACACAGATTTATTAGAATGGCTTATAGGCTGTTGTACAAAAAGTCCAACAATGGCTGTCTCACAATAGGAAGGCAAGAAATCTTGAAGTTGTTTAGTTCACTAGACTGTATATCTCAGAAATCCCAATCTAGTGCTGGAATCCTGGGGAATACCTAGAGAGCTGCTAGTCCAGGCTATGTTGGAATCCCAAAGAAGTAAGTTCTAATACCAATGAATAAATGCCTCAGCAGCAGGTTAGATGAACTTGCCAGTAAGGGTGAAAGTCAGCAGGCAAAAAGCAAAGCTTTCTTCTTCCATGTCTTTTTATGTGGGCTACCGAAAGAAGGTGTGGCCCAGACTTATGGTGGATCTTCCCATCTTAAATGATCCAATCAACAAAACTCCACACACGCATGCCTAGCTCCTTAAGTTTTAGTGGGTTCCAGCTGTAGTCAAATTAACAACCAAAATTAGCCATCATACCATGTAAATAAAGACTTGGAGCCAGCCTCTTAGAAATGAAACCAAATCTGGGACCTGACAGAGAGTAGTACAGTGGGAGCTCATGTTGTAACACTAGGGCAGGTAGGTGCCAAGGGACACAAGGGAAGGGCATGAGATGGGAGTGGGGAAGACCAACCAGATGTGTTTGGGGCTGACTGGGGAAGACCAATCAGGCTGTATTTAGGGCTGACCTAAGACAATGTGTTTAAAGCGTTACCCAGACTTTTATATCATTGCTGAGTCTGAAGACAGCCAAAAAAGTACAGGAACAGTTTAGCTGAGCCTGTGGTGAAGACAGGTGGTGGGAAGGGTAAGGGGGAAGCTAGGAGCTAGGAAAGGTCAAAGGTGACAAGAGCAGTTGTCACAACTCCTGGCACAGGTACTTGGTCTTAGGTACCAGTCCCACTTGCCAGTGTGTTGTGACACTTATCAGAATATACTTCCCTATTGCCAGAAAGTAATAGCCATTGTAGAGACATACTTCATTCAATTGTGTGTTGCTCTGTTGATAGACATTGGAGATGTATCTACTTGGTGATTATGCAAATATTGTTACTTCTGTATATTTATAGTTAACTTTGGACAGATAGATACTCTCAATTCTCCCAGGTATGTACTTTGGAAATTCTGTATGTTAAGTCTGTGTGTGTGTGTGTGTGTGTGTGTGTGTGTGTGTGTGTGTGTGTGTGTGTCTGTTACTTTTATTTTATTTGCATTTATTTTATGATGAATTTATTCCCATCATAAATGTTTGTCTCCTCAGTTTCTTCTGGGATATCTTTTTCTTCTGTGAAGCCTCCTCTTCTAACTTTGAAGCAATTTGTCCTTTCTTAGTGAGGATCATAATGTGACAGGAGTGTATTAGTCAGGGTTCTCTAGAGGAACAGAATTTACAGAATGAATATATATATATATATATATATATATTATGTACATATGCATACATATGGTATTTATTAGAGTGACTTACAGGCTGCAGTCCAGGTAATTCAACAATGACTGGCTGTGAACAGAAAGTCCAAGAATCCAGTAGTTGGTCAGTCTAGCAGGGTGAATGTCTCAGCTGGTTTTCAGTATACACTGGAATCCTGAAGAAGTAGGCTCTAATGCCAGTGAAGGAATAGACTTCCTAGGGAGGGAGAGAGCAAGCAGGCAAAGAGCAAAAGTTTCCTTCTTCCACGTCCTTATGTAGGCTTCCAGCAAAAAGGTGTGGCCAAGATTAAAGGTATGCATTTTCCTGCCTCAAAGACCTGAATTAGAAGTGGATCTACCTACTTCAAATCAGCAAAAGTCCCTTACAAGTGTGCCTTCCATTTTGGATTTTAGTTAATTCCAGATGAAGTCATGCAAGAATAGCCATCACAATACACCCCTTGTCAATTTGACACACAATCATGTCTCCTTATATTGTGATTACTTTCCAAATGAAAATAATAACCAGGCCATAATAGCACCTAAACATAATATAACTATCTCACATACAATCACAAACACATTACATATTTAACCAGGTCATAATTATGCCTAACATAATATAACTATCACTCATACAATCATAATGCATTATAAATATAGAATAAGTAGCATTGTCCTTTCAGAGACATCCTTTAGTATCTCAAACTTAAATATAAACATTGATATTCTCTTAGTTGATGTTACAACATATGACAAAGAAATTGAGGGAAGGAAGCACAAATATCTGTAAAAATGCATTCTTAACAAAATACAACAGAAACACTCATGTCAATTACAATCCTCATTTCTGTAACTGGTTTCATGGCCTTAGCTGGTATTTAGAAACTTTCTCTGCTGTATTTCCTCCACCTTTGGTAAGAACCTCAGCAGGTCTTAGCTCTTCCTGGAAGAGTGACCCATACCTTCATTCCTAAAGGGTCTGTGCCCTTTGTCACCCTGCCTGAATTAGGCTGTTGTCGTTTCCCATTGACTTTAATCACAGGTCAAAGGTGACAAGAGCAGCTGTCACGACTTGCATACTCACCAAGAGACACCCTAAAAGATCTCCTGCACTCTAGACATAAACTTTTTTACCTCCATTGTGAAGAGGCCATCCAATTTCCCCTAGTAATCTGGATCAATCACCCTCCCTAATACTCACTCCTTTCTTAGCCTATTGGTTTAACAGCATTAGAAGCCCAAAGTGGCCAGGGCTTCTAATGCTTCCAGTTCAATGGAATGTTTGTTGTGGCTCCTGGCAGGAGGGCTCCCTCTTCCAGAACCAAAACTTCTAGACCAGCAGGACTTAAGGTTACAGGAACAGAAAGCAAAAAGTTTCCTTAGTGGATCACTAGGGGTGATAGTGAGTGGAATTATTCCCTTTTCCACTCCTTGATTCCTGGACCCATGGATCCCCGCTATGGGAAAAACTGTACCATATATTGGACACTTATTCAAATCATACACCTCATTCTGGAGAACATGGCCCAGTCCTCTAGGCTGCTGACACCTAATTGGTACTTTAACTGTATCTTCAAAAGGCCACGTCATCTTTCTATCAGGCTAGTTGCTTTAGGGTGGTGGGGAACGTGGTAAGACCAGTGGATTGCATGATTGTGTCTCCACTGTTACACTTCTCTGGTTGTAAAGTGAATTTCTTGGTCAGTGAGGAATAGCATGATGGTGGATAAGGCACTCTGTAAGTCCACAGATGGTGATTTTGGCAGAAGCACTATGTGCAGGAAAGGCAAATCCATAACCAGAATAATTATCTACTCCAATAAGAATAAACATTGTCCTTTCCATGTAGGAAATTGTCCAATGTAGTCAACCTGCCACCGAGTCACTGCCTGGTCACCCCAAGGAATGGTGCCATATCTGGATCTCAATGTTGGTCTCTGCTGTTGGCAGATCTGGCAGTCGGCAGCAGCTGTAGCAGGTCAGCCTTGGTGAGTGGAAGTCCATGTTGTTGAGCCCATACATAACCCTCATTTCTGCCACCATGGCCCCTTTGTTTATGGGCCCACTGGGCAATGACAGGAATGGCTGGGGAAAGAGGCTGACAGTGCACAGTCATCCTATCTACTTGATTACTGAACTCCTCCTCCCTGATGTCACCTTTTGATGAGCATTTACATGGGACACACATATCTTCACATCCTTTGCCCATTTGGAGAATCTATCTACATCTTTCCCAGATGTCTTTCTCACCAATTTTCCAATCATGCTCTTTCCAAGTCCCTGACCATCCAGCCAATCCACTGACTACAGACTATGAATCAATGAACAACCACTCATCTGGCCATTTCTCCTTCCAAACAAACTGTATGACCATGTGTACTGCCTGAAGTTCTGTCCACTGTGAAGATTTCCCTTTGCCGGTATCTTTCAGGGTTGTTGAAGAAAGGAGTTGTAATGCTACAGCTGTCCACTTCTGGGTCATGAGTGTATAATGTGCAGAACCATCAGTAAACCCCACCCTAGTCTTCCCTTCCTCAGTCAGGAACCCCCATGAAGCTGTAGGTACATGCTTGGCAGGAGATGGCATTTGTAACAGGAATAGAAACCATAGGCATTTGGGCAACTTCTTCATATAACTTGCTTGTGCCTTCAGGACCTGCTTGGGCCCAATCAACAATATACCACTTCCATTTGATAATAGATTGCTGCTGTGCATGTCCTGCTTTATGACTTGGTGAGTCAGATAACACCCAGGTCATGATGGGCAGCTCAGGTCACATGGTAACTTGGTGGCCCATTATCAAATGTTCAGTTTCCACTAAGGCCCAATAGCAGGCCATGTGCTGTCTTTCAAAGGGAGAAGTTATCTGCAGATGATGGCAGAGCCTTGCTCCAAAATCCCAAAGGTCTCTTCTGTGATTCACCTATATGGCCCTGCCAAAGGCTCAGACAGGATTCCTATCTGTCACTGACACCTCAAGTACCATAGGGTCTGCCATATCATGTGGTCCAAGCAGTAGAGCAGCCTGCACAGCAGCCTGGACCTGTTGAAGAGCCTTCTTCTGTTCTAGGCCCCACACAAAGCTAACAGCTTTCTCAGTCACTTGGCATATGGGCCAGAGTAACACATCCAAGTGAGTAATGTGCTGTCTTCAGAATCCAAATAGGCCCACTGAACATTGTGTTTCTTTCTTGGTGGTGGGAGGGGCCAGGTGCCATAACTAATTCTTCACCTTAGAAGGAATATCTCTGCATGCCCCACACCACTGGACTCCTAAGAATTTCACTGAGGTAGAAGGTCCTTGAATTTTGGTTGGATTTATTTTCCATCCTCTGACACGTATATGTGTTACCAATGAATTCAAAGTGTTTTCTACCACCTGCTCACTTGGTCCAATCAGATAATGTCATCAGTATAGTGCACTAATGTGATACTTTGTGGAAGAGACAGATGATCAAGATCTCTTTTAAGTTATGACACAGGGCTGGAGAGTTAATGTAATGCTCCTTTATAAATAGTAAAGGCATACTGCTGGCCTTGCCAACTGAAAGCACATTGCTCTGATGGTCCTTATGGACAGGTACTGAGAAAAAGGCAATAGCTGCATACCATGTACCAGGAGCTGTGTTAATCTGCTCAAGAAAGGACAACATATCTGGTACAGACACTGCAATGGGAGTCACTACCTGATTGAGTTTTTTATAATCCACTGTCATTCTCCACTATTCATCTGTCTTCTGCACTGGCCAGATGGGAGAGTTAAAGGGAGATGTGTTGGGAACTACCACCCTGAATCTTTCAGGTCCTTGATGGTGGCACTAATTTCTTCAATTCCTCCAGGAATGTGATACTGTTTTTGACTCACTATTTTCCCTGGCACAGGCAACTCTAAAGGCTTTCGTTTAGCCTTTCCACCATAATAGCCCTCACTCCACAGGTCAGGGAGCCAATGTGAGAATTTTGACAACTTCTAAATACATCTATCCCAATTATACATTCTGGGACTGGGGAAATAACCACAGGATGAGTTTAGGGACCTACTGGACCTACTTTGAGTCAGACTTCAGCTAAAACTCTGTTAATCACCTGGCCTCCAGAAGCCACTACTTTAACTAGAGGGCAATGTTTCTTAGGGTCTCCCAGAATCAGTGTCAATTCACAACCAGTATCTAACACACCCGGGAAAGTCTGACTGTTTCCTTTCCCCCAGTGTACAGTTACCCTTGTAAAAGGCCTCAGGTCCCTCTGGGGGAAGAACTAGAGAAAGGCTAACTGTAAAATGTTTAGGTATCTTATCAGGGTCCTTCCTCAGGGGAACCTGGCCACTGCTTCATTCAAGAAGTTCTGGGTCTGCAAACTGGCTCAAGTCTGGAAACTGGGTCACTGGCCGAGACTGTCTTTTGCCATGATCCATGGAGCCTTTCTTTCATTTGTTTGAGAAATTTTCTGCTTAGACAGATCAAACAGAAATGCTTCTTACCTATTTCATGTCTGGAAAATACATGATTGATTAGCCAGTACTAAAAGTCCATATGAGTCATGCCACTATAAAATTTACCTTGCCTGTGCTGACCATTATGGGTCAGGCCATTATGAACATTGTTTTGTCTGCGATACCCATTATGATAGCTACAATCACCTTGCCTCTGGTGATTCAATGCTGCCACCTGGCCCCTGCTACCTCAGGACCCAATTAAACCCATTGCATTTAATTCATCCGACTGAGCAGCAGAGTCTCCAACCCTAAGGTCTGGGACAAGAAAAAGGGCAACAATGAAGCTTGTCAGATGAGCTGGTGCCTCTCTCATCATATTGCATATTACAGGATGCATGAGGGCATGTCTTCTGGGTCCTCCCATTGTGGGGAGAGGGGTCGGGTTTTACACAGTGTATCCACTCTAGCAATGCAATTTTCCTAAGCCTTGAAATCCCTTCATCATCACTAAACCAAAGGATATCAGGCATCTCCAACTCCTTTTCAGTAGGCCAGCTTTTGACAAATGCTTCACCCAACCATTCAAACAAACTTTTTACACTTTTTTAATTGTGTGAGCTTCCATATTAAACCTAGAATCTCCACTCAGTAGCTCATATGAATAAACTCAGCCTGATCCAGTTTTATGTTCCTGCTACTACCATTAAAATCCATTCCCACACATATTTCCCAGACTTCAGCTTGAATGAATTGGCAGGCTCATTAAGCTCTTTAGTAGTGTAGCATACCTCCTCATGGACTATACTTTCCACCTCCCCTCTAGGACCTGCTTTGTCTTGAGTCTAGATGTAGGTCTAGAGGCAACTATTGGTGGGCTTTGAGGGACATCAGTATTGTCTTGCATGGCATTTCCTTCAGAAAAAGTCACTGCTGGTTTAGCAAACAATGGAGGATTAATTTCCTCAGTGGAAGGTTAAAAGGGCAGTATTTCAAGGGGTGGGGCTGAGGGTACTACTTCCTCAGGTGAGATAAGCCCTTGAGAATATGAGGGTTCAAAATGCTCACCTTCAATAGGGTCCTCCCACACATCCCCATCCCAAGTTACAGGATCCCATCCTTTACCAATTAATGCCCTTACTTTAACTGCTGACACCCTGAGACTGAGACTTGAATTTTTGCTGTAGTTCATCCAACCTTATAATGAAGGCTTTCAGTTTGATTTTCTGCAACTTAAGCTCGGTGGCTGCTGGAGAGAAGATTCTCTTCCAGGGCACATTAGAAACTTCTAGACTCTTTATGCTCCTTTGGAGCCAGTCAACTTTATCACTAAGTTCATTGTTGTCTTTTGTATTATGAAGTTGGTTACTTTTATCATGGAGTTCATTCCTATCCTTTAGCAATTTATCCAGAGATAGTAAGAGCAACCAACCAGTGTAGCATGAATCCTAATTGGTCTTATAATAAAAGCCCAGAGCCAGATATCTGGGTAAATGCTGAAAGATCAGAGGAAATAAGCCACAGCCACTTCTCACCTTGCCAATTCTGCAGCCAAAAGGGGAAGAGACTGTCTCCACTAATCCTTGGACAGTCCTCAGCCAAAAGGGCCAAACCAGTCTCTTCCCACCTTATATTCCTTTCTCCATCCAGCCATATCACTTCCTTTCTAAACCTTTCTAGTGCTGGGATTAAAGGCGTGTGAATCCCAAATACTGGGGTTAAAGGTGTGTGCCATCACCACCTGGCTTTGTTTCTCTTTTAGACTGGATTAATCTCAAGTAGTCCAGGGTGGCCTTGAACTCACAGAGATTCATCTGCCTCTGTCTCTCAAGTGCTAGGATCAAAGGTATGTGCCACCACTGCCTGGCCTCTATGGCTAACTCTGTGGCTGGCTCTGTCCTCCTATCTTCAGGCAAGCTTTATTTGTTAGAGCATATACAAAATATCACCACAAACCATCAGCATAATTTTCCTTATTTTCCCCCAAACTGTCAAAAGGTTCAAATATAACATTAATCAAAGGCATTCTTATCTCTTTAAGCTTTGAATATGGTTTACACCATGGGCTTTCAGTACTTTCCAAGCTCCCAGGAGAGACAGTGACTGGAGAGGCTTCAGTAGCTGAAGGTGCTGGTGAATTTGAAGGTGCTGGTAAATTAAAAAGCCTATTCCGGATACTTAAAAGATTCATCCTTATACTTCACTTTCTCTAGAACCACACTAGTACCAATATCTGTGTTAGTCAGAGTTCTCTAGAGTCACAGAACTTACAGAATGAACGTGTGTGTGTGTGTGTGTGTGTGTGTGTGTGTGTGTGTGTGTGTGTGTGTGTGTGTGTGAATTTATTAGAATGACTTACAGGCTGCAGTCCAACAATGGCTAGTTATGAATGGAAAGTCTAAGAATTTAGTAGCTACTCAGTCCCACGAGGCTGAGTGTCTCAGCTGGTCTGCTGGGATCTTGAAGAAATGGACAGGCTGACTGAGGTGAAGGCAAGCAGGTGAAGAACACCCCTTCCTCCTTCCATTGTCCTTTTATAGGCCTCCAACAGAAGGTGTGTCCCAGATTCAAGGTGTGCCCTCCAGCCTCAAAGTCTGGATTAAAGGTGTGTGTCATCTGGATCACAAGTGTGCCCTCCATTTCTGGATTGTAGTTCATTCCAGATATAGTCAAGTTGACAACCAGGAATAGCCATCACACTCTGAGAGTTAAAAATCATTACACGAGCAAAGTTCTCATGAGTTCAAGTTGTATACAATCACAAGGACAAGCTGCACATGGCAAAATCATGTTCTTCCATAAAGGCATTTAAGGATAAGTTTAAAAACTGAATTGAGTAACATCAGCAAGCAATAATGAGTAATCTGAAGTAAACTCACTCCCATCTGCTACACCTGGGAATAGCATGAAAGTACATTCAAAGAATAATTCTATGTGTCTTAAAGAAACTGAGGTCACAAGACTCTTGTCCTGTTTTCTTGAGGCCTAACTTAACATTAGTGCAGCCATGACAAGCTGCAGACTAACAATATTGAGACTAGGCCTCACCATTACAATAAACACGAAAAGCCACAAAGTGTACCCTGCAGAGGACCAATCAGAATTGAGACAAACAAGTACTAAATGCTCTAGAACATTAAGGATCACTTACATCACTTGTATATATGTTGCCAATTTCCTTGCAGCAACACCAGTACCAATCTCTGTTTGACAAGACTTCTGTTGCCCAACTCCTGCCCTGTCAGGAGTTCAACCCCCATCTGAATCCAGAATTCCCCTATACCCCTATCCTTTACTCCTTAAAAACCCTGCCTCAGCTGAGCTTGGGGCTCTCCCTGATCCAACTGCTGTGTCAGAACAGATGGAGAGCCCAAGCTCGAGGTTGCAATAAAAGCTCTTTGCTTTTGCATACAAACTAGGACTCATGGTGGTCTCTGGGGAGCTCATGACACAGGCATAACACTCACAAGCACTCAGAATTCTCCTCTCATGAATCCATTCCTGGACTGTGTTCCAACATATAACTCCAGTTCTTAGGAGATCTGATGCCCTTTTCTGGCTTCCATGAGTACCAGGCACCCACATAGTACACAGATATACATACATGTAGACAAAATACTCAGACACAAAAAAATAAAATAAAATTTAAAAGCAAAATTAAAGATAAAATGTCCATGAAAGTAAATGGAGTTAATATCACTACCATGAAGACTTCAGCTTGTTTTCATTATTTTATGTGTGTGTGTTTCATTATATTTTCATATATGTATGTTGATAGTCATTCTCCATTATCTTCTATTGTCTTCTGGTTCTCTTATCTCTCCAATTGTGTCATATATATGTATATGTGTGTGTATATTTCATTCTACATGCAAGAGAAAAAATTTCTGCCCTTCTGAATCTCACTTATTTTACTCACCATGATAATATCCAATTCCATTCATTTCTCTGCAGATGATTTCATTCACTTAACTGCCTGAGCCATCTCTTTAGCCCTACTATGTTTTTTCTTTTGACAATAGTTAGTTCAATTTATCTGCTCCTTTGTTAATTGAATGACTTTATTTTTATATTTAATGTTTCAAATAATTTAGAAATTCTAGATATTAATCCCAGTCAGATGTACAGCTGGCAAAGATTTTTATCCCTTTTGTAGGCTATCTCTTCACTACACTGGATGTTGTCTTTGCTGTGCAGACTTAATGTCATACAATCCCATTTGTCAATCTTTGCTGTTTCGTCTTAAGGTATTGAAGCCCTCTTTAGAAAGTCACTGCCTATACTAATACCTTGTGTTTTCTTCTAGCAGTTTCAAAGTTTGGGGGCTTACATTAATGTCCTTAGTCCACTTTGAACTGATTTTTGTGCAGGGTGGGAATCAAGATCTAACTTCATTCTTCTTCATATAAATATTGTGCTGACTAGTCTTGTGTCAGCTTGACACACAAACTAGAGTTATCTCAAAGGAGGGAAACTTAATTTTGAAAAATCTCCATAAAATCCAGCTGTAACACATTATTGGTGAAATTATTTTGGCCACTCCACGTAGTTAAAAGGATATTTATTTAATGGCGTAACTCACAAATTAAGTAATGGGTAGGTCGCAGGGTCTGGGGAAGGTGTATTGCAATCCAGCGGTGTTCTCTGGAGCTCTGCACAATCCACCTTTCACCGTTCAGCGTCCCAGCACCGAGCGCGCACAGAGAGAGCGCTTGCCCATCCAGCTCTCCGGTCCCCAGGCGCCTCCCCTCACCCCGCCTCATACGCGTGACAGTTGCCAGAGTCTCAATGGGGGTTGGAACTTCCAGATCCAAACTGGAATGGCTACCCACTACAACACATTTTCTTAATTATCGATTGATGAGTGAGGGCCCAGCCCATTGTGGGTGGTGCCATCCCTGGGCTGGTGGTCCTGAGTTCTATAAGAAAACAGGCTGAGCAAGCCATGAGGAACAAGCTAGTAAGCAGCACCCCTCCATGGCCTCTGCATCAGCTCCTGCCTCCAGGTTCCTGAGCTGTTTGAGTTCCTGTCCTGACTTCCTTCAGTGATGAACAGTGATGTGGAAGTGTAAGCCAAATAAACCCTTTCCTCCCCAACTTGCTTTTTGGTCTTGATGTTTCATCATAGCAATAGAAAGCCTAAGATAGATGATATTCAGTTTTCATAACATTTGTTGAACAGGCTGTATTTTATCCAATGTATGCTTGGGTCACTTTTGTTAAAAACTATATAGCTGTGTTACTTGAGTTTTTAGGGTTTGGCCACAGATCTACAGTAGAATAAAGAGACAATAATAGAGAAAAAGAAGAGCTTTTCAATGTGGTCATATTGGGAAGAGAAACACTTTGCATGTGTTAAATTTACATGCCTTTAACTCCACAAATTTTATATAGATTAATAAAAAAGAGGTCATGAATTTGAAAGAGGGCAAGGAGGGGTATACAGGAGTGTTGGAGGGGGGAAGGAAGGGGGAATTATGTAACTATATTATAATCTCAAAAGATAAAATAAATAATTTTAAAAAGAGAGAAAGCTATTCACTCTTAGAAAAGTATGCCTAGTTTATAGTTATTTTCTATTTTTCTTTTTAAACCCTTTTATTATTATTATTCTTTGATTGCCCTCTCTCATCCCTCCTGCTGAACCCTTTCTTCTTTGTTGTTGTTGTTTTAGTTTGCATGATTTTTTGTGAGTCTCTGAGTTTAATCAGGGTTGTTTATATAAGCATGGCTTGGGGATTGTTTACTGGAGAATGAGCAACTTACCAGTGGCTAAATCACTGAAGAAAATGACTCCTCACACAGCAATCGTTAACTGCCAATAATCCCTTGGGGAGGACTGGGACCTCACAAGGAGTCCCTCTTCTGTCTATGACAGAATGTTGATGGGTCCCATCTTGTGCAGATCTTGTGCATAGCTGCTGTGATCCCATAAGTGGAAAGGCCATATCACATCCAGAAGACAGCATTTCACAGCATTCAAGCCAGCTCTTACATTCTCTCTGCTCCCTCTTCCACAATGTTCCCTGAGCCTTGGAAGATCCCTTTTAGGTCTGAGCACAATTTTGTATTATTATTCTTTAACTGTTTTGAACTTACTCCACTGTATAATTTTTGTCCAAAACAAATGGATCTGAGTTCTAGCTCTGGCCCTGGGTATAGACATGACATTCTAAACTACCAAAAAGATTAAAGGATTACAAATACATGTTTCTAGCTCCATTCATTTACCAGCAAATTGGAAACAGTGTCTTTCAGACACAACAGGACTGATACACATATGTGAATGGTTCTAGTAAGCCTGAGCATGGCAAACACAGGCCTGAACATGGCAAACATGGCTCTGGCAGGCCTTATCCTTCTCCCCAGTCCCTCTGCCTTGCTAAAAGCCATTAGATGACATTCCTAAAGTTATCCACCAAGATCTAGTCCCTTATTTGGCCACTTCTTCCTCCTGAGTTTAACCATCAAGGTCCACCTATCAAAGTATTGAAGTCCAATGATCAAAAGCCCCCTTTGGTGGTCTGAATAGGTTTGGACCTCATGGACGTGTGTTTGAATGCTTGGCCCATTGGGAGTGGCACTATTAGGAGGTGTGGCCTTATTGGATGAGATGTGGCCTTGTTGGAGGAAGTGTGTCACTGTGGGGGCAGGCTTTGAGGACACATATATGCTCAATCCATGTCCACTGTGAGAGTTCACTTCCTGTTGCCTGCAGATCAAGAATTATCAGCTCCTCCTCCAGTACCATGTCTGCCTGCATGCCACCATGTCTCACCATGATGATAATAATGGACTAAACCTCTGAAAATGTAAGCCAGCCCCAAATAAATGTTTTCCTTTATAAGAGTTACCATGGTCATTGTGTCTCTTCACAGCAATAAAACCTTAACTAAGATACCCCCTTTTGGCTACCCTAATTGACATACCCAGTCAAAACAAACCAATTCATCCTAACATAAGGTTTCCCCTTTGCCCTTTATAAACTGCCATTTTCCTATGGGCCACATCTGTCTCCTGTCTATCCAGAGGCAGTCCTTTGTCCCTGTGTGCCAATATCTCTTCCCCCTCTCCCTTGTTCCTTTCCCCTTCTTCTTCATTCTCTGTCTCCTGTCTTTGTCTCTTATTCCCTGGTCTCTGTCCCTCTGGGGCAAATAAATCTCCTTTGTGATGAGAACTTGGTCTTGTTTTGTCTCTGATCCTTTCAATATGAACTCACAGAGACTGTAGCAGCACACACAAGACCTGCACAGGTTCAAACCAAACAAAATCCTAGCACTGGAAAAAGGACCAGACACAAAGTCCCACAGCTAACCTTTGTAATTGATACCTGCCAGGAGGGGAAAGAGTTTTTTTCCATTTGAGTATCATTGGGTATAACCAAAGCAATCCAGGGCAGGCTCCATGCCCAAGAATAGTTAACCAAAACAGACACCATGTGGGTTTTTTTTTGTGTGCACTTTTCATTTTGTTTTGATATTTTTTGTCTCATTCCTTCTCTTATTTTAGTTTGTTTGTTTTGATTTTCATTTTTTATTTTGTTTTCTTTTTTAGAGAGAGGGAAAGAATGCAAAGTTGGGTAGGTAGGGAGATGGGGAGGATCTGGAAGGAATTGGGAAGGTGAAAGAATATTACCAAAATATATGAAAAATTAGTAATTTTACAAAGAGGATAAATATGACCATGCAGAGTTTCCTGGTTGTCCCTATGTATATGTGACAAAGCCAGTGCGTTTCTCCTCTCTTAGATTATGGTGGCAATACCAGACCTCAGAAGTACATTCTTCTGTTTTGTCTAAAGAAATAGTTTCACCCAAGTCTAGCTTAATGAACCACTGAGTTTACCGGAGTTACTTTCAAGAGAAAGAATGAGGGGTTACATGCAAGAGCATGGGTGATTCAAAGACAACTGCATCACCAAAAAGCCCCAAATACCTGAAAGATGCATTACTGGAGCTTTCTGCAGGACTCAGAGACAGCTGGGCTAGACTCTCCTTAGCTAAACATTGTTACTATTTACATAACCTGTGGGAGGAGGAGTGAATTTTGAAAGTTTCAGGAACTCCTTGAGATTTGTGAGATTTTTAATTCTGCACTTTTTTTTCCTTTTTTTTTTTGTTTTGTTTTGTTTTGTTTTGTTTTTCGAGACAGGGTTTCTCTGTGTAACTTTGCACCTTTCCTGGAACTCACTCTGTAGCCTAGGCTGGCCTCGAACTCACAGAGATCCGTCTGCCTCTGCCTCCCGAGTGCTGGGATTAAAGGCATGCGCCACCAATGCCCAGCTAGTTCTGCACTTTCAAGTTTCACTAACTTCTTCAGTTTTAAAGAGCTACCACCAAGAAGGAGATACTTTAATTTGGAGGAAATAGCTACACAACAGGTACCTCTTTTACCTGCTATACCCTATCCTGAGTGTCCTATGTCAGAAACATAGGCAAATATGATTACATCTTTCCACAGTGTCACAATTTATTGAATAAGAAAAATTTCAGAAGGTGTGGTGTTTCAATTTGCCAGGTTTTTTTATTGTTTTAGGCTTATTTATTTTATTTTATATGTATAACTATTTTACCTGCATATATGTATTGTAGCACTTGTGTGCCTGGTGCCCTAAGAGATCAGAAGAGAGCATCAGACCCCATGGAATGGGGTTAGGAATGTTTGTAAACTGTCATATGGGTCCCAGATCTTCTGCAAAAGCAACAAGTGCTCTTTTTATTTTATTACATTTTTAAATTTAAATATATTTTATCCTATTCTTTTTGTTACATCTCTGAAGGGAAAGGCTTTCCCAATGGAAGTGTTGCAGCTCTGAGGGGAAAGGTATCCTGGCAGTCAGGAGCTAAGGAATACCACAAAGTCACACTGTACAATAACCTCACACAAGCGATGTATTGGGAGGGACATAAGAGGGTGGCTGCCCCTGCTCAGGTGAGAAACGGAACTGAGCAGAAGACAGGCTTATATAGAGTTTCTTGGGGAAGGAGTTTCCCAGGGTGGAGATTTCCAGGGTGAGGATTGGCGGAATTTCAAGTCCTAAGCTTGAGGTGAGCCCAGGGATTGGTGGGATTTCAAGGCCAGGGAAATGGGTTTCCTTTTTCTTTTCTTTTTTCAAGACAGAGTTTCTCTGTGTAGCCCCGGCTGTCCTGAGACTCACTCTATAAACCAGGCTTCCTTCAAACTCAGAGACCCTCCTGCCTCTGCATCCCAAGTGCTAGGACTAAAGGTGTGCACCACCACTGCCCTGCTAAGGAGATAGGTTTTTGAGCTCAGGGATTGGTGGGTTTTCAAACCCAGAGGTGAGCTCAGCCTTTTACCCTACATTCTTTCCCTCTTTCAAGTCCTTCCAGATCCTCTTCCCATCCCTACATCCCAACTTTTTTTCTCAAAATAAAAACAAAAATCTAACAAAACAAGGCCCCCCAAAACCAAGAAAACAAAGTAAAACAACATCCAAACAGAACAAAAACAAAACAAAGAAAACTGCCAAGCTATATCCAAATAAAAGCACACACACACACACACACACACACACACACACACACACACACACACACACACACACAAAGTACCCTGTAAAACTATATGTTGGACTCCTCCTGAACATGAGGCTGACGCTGGAGTGATTGATATATCCAGTATTATTCAATTGGAGAAAAGGTGTGCACTACCACCACCCAGCATATAAAATTATTTTCATTGCTAAAGCATAACTGCAATTTTGCTACTGTTGTGAATCATAATGTAAATATGTGTGCTTTCCAATGGTGTTAGGTGGCCCCTGTGAAAGGGTCATTCAATCCCCCCAAAAGGGGGTCATGATCCACAGTTTGAGAATCAATGCTTTAAGGTATCCTGGTAAATCGGGAGAAATAAAACCTTTTATAATGTTGCCACCTACTGGGCAAACAAGCACAGTGCACCCATATCCAGTAATCTAAGCTGTTAACTCCATCTGCTTGGAAGTGTCCTCTCAAGAACTTGTTGGGGAATGTGACACTCATTATCCCAACAATCTATCTCTATATAAGATACTAAACAAGCTGGGTGGTGGCAGCACACACCTATAACCCCAGCACTCAGGAGACAGAGACAGGTGGATCTCTGTAAATGCGAGGCCAGACTGGTCTACAAGAGCAAGATCCAGGACAGCTAGAGCTGTTACACAGAAAAATCCTATCTCAAAAATAAAACAAAAACAAAAAGAACTTTACAGCCAGATCTTATGGAGGTATTTTCTCAATTGAGGTTCCTTCCTTTCAGTTGACATAAAACTAGTCAGAACAGAGGCTGAGCACTTGTCCCTTTTAAGTAGCAAGGCCTCTTGGAGCCAAGTCTGTTGCATTAATTTTAAAAATTCTTTTATACTTCACTTATTTACTTATTTGTGAGGCCAGAGAACAACTTGTGAGACTCAGTTCTTTCCTTCCATTGCAAGTCCCAGGACTCAAACTCGGACCATCAGGCTTACAGGCAAGCACCTTTACCCGCTGAGTAATCTTGCCCACTCTGTAGCAGCATTTGATGATGGTTTTTTGCAAGGGACTCAGTGTTATTGACATCCATCACTTCTCTACTGAAGTAAAACATTTGAGTCAAGTACCTACCATGTCTGAACATTGCTATTTTAATATTTGTGCTAGTTAGTTTTTTGTCAACTTGACACAAGCTACAGTTGTCTGGAAAAAAGGAACCTCAGTTCAGAAAATGACTTCATCAGGTTTCCTGTAACCAAGTCTGTGGGGCATTTTCTTTTCTTTTCTTCTTTTTTTTCCAGACAAGATTTTGCTATGTAGCTTTGGAACTTGATCCATAGACCAGGCTGGCCTCAAACTTGCAGAGACCCGCCTGCCTCTGCCTCCTAAGTGCTGGGACTTCCTCCCAAGTTCATGTGCCACCACCGCCCCGCAGGGCATTTTCTTGATTAACAATTGATATGAAAGGTCACAGCCCATTGTCAGTGGTGCTACCCATAGATAGCTGGTCCTGGATTGTATAAGAAAGCAGGCTGAGCAAGCCCTAGAGAGCAAGCCAGTGAGCAATAATTCTCCATGGCTTGGGCTTCAGTTCCTATCTCCAGGTTCCTGCTCTGACTTCTCTCAGTGATGAAATGTGATTTCAGGTTTGTAAGCTGAAACAAACCCTTTCCTCGCCAAGTTGCTGTTAGTCATGGTAGCTTTTCTTTATTTTTTTTCATACCATATCCATTGACCAGAACCATTCCCCACCCCAAATTCTTCCCAGATCCTCCCTACCCACCCAAATTGTACTCACTCGGGTGCTTTCTCTCTCTCAAAAAGAAAAAAAAAAACAACTAAAATTGAAAATCAAGGAACAACAACAACAAAAATAATAAGACAAATGATACCAAAACAAAACAAAAAGCACATAAAAACAGAGTCCATTTTGTGTTGGCCAAACTACTCCTGGGCATGGGGCTTGCCCTGGAGTGCTTCAGAAACATACAGTGACACTCCATAGTAGAAAATGGATTTTACCTTTCCCAAAAGCTATCAATTGCCTATAGCTTCTTGCTAAGGGGTGGGACTTTGTGTCCACTTCCCCTTCATGTTGGGATTTTTTTTGGCTTGAAGTTTTGCAGGTCTTATATGTGCTGTCACAGTATCTGTGAGTTCCTATGCATATCAGCCTTGTTGTGTCTAGAAGATCCTGTTTCCTTTGCGTCCTCCAACACCTCTGGCTCTTACAGTCTTTCTGCCTCCTCTTCTGAGAATATCCTTGAGTCTTGAGGGGACAAGTTTGCTAAAGATATCCCATTTATGACCGAGTGTTCCAAAGTCTCTCTTGGAACACTGTTAAGTTGTTGCCATGATGTTTTATCACAACAGTAGAAATTTTAGGACATAGGATTATTGCCAACTTGTCTTGGGGAGTGAAAAAAGCAAACAGAGCCCTGAGATCTAGACTAGAGGACCAGACTCAGTGCTTCCAAATTCTGTTTTGCTTTTAACACACTGTGGAAGGGAAGAGGCTGAAGACTTAAAGAAGCTTTCACCCTGAGTCTGAGTTCTTAGTCCCACTAGCAGTGAACCACATAGCAGATAGGTGGTTCTAGAGGTCAGGCCATGTGCTGAGCTTACTCTCAGGATTTTAAGTCTTTGTAGTTACCCCCAGATAATGGGATTTGATCAAAACAGTTGGATTCCATGGTGGGGAGGCCGTTGGCTTCTCGATATTTCACAAGTCTCTCAGCTTCCCGGCGGGCCCACTCTTGCATCCTAGAAGCAGCAACAGGTATGGTCTGATATGAGAGAGCCTCACTAGACACTAGTTCCCCACCTCAGCACCCAGTTCCCCACCAGTGCAGGACAAGGATTCTGGCCAGAGACTCCTTCAACCTTTACCCTTGTCTCTGCCTCTACCCACTCTACTCTCTTGGAATACCCCTATACCTGTAGTCAGGCAGATATGCCACAAATGTGGTACCAAAGACCAAGGCGATGGAAAAACCAAAGAAGAAGACAGCTCGCATATTCCAGACATCCACCACAGGGTCCTGGTCAAAACCATGGAAGTCTGGGTTCTGAGAAAAAGGAGAGGTCAATAAGGGCTTCCTGCTGTGTCATAAACATATATGTTGGCTCTGTATGATCTGGTCTCTAATCTGCCTCAGACCAATTTCTTACTCCTCACTAAAATCCTTTTCCTATTCTTTAGAGTATGTGAAGTTCCTTCCCACCAAAGGGCTTTAGTATTTGCTGCTCCCACTACCTAGAAAGCCCTTCCTCCAAATCTAATCAGAGCGGGATCCATCACCATCACCTCATCCGAGGTTTTTTACTTTATTTCCAAATGAGTAATTGGCCTCACCTACTTGTTTGGGAAACATTACCTAATCACCCTGTCTGTTAAGTTGTACCCTTGGGAAGTGCTATTTATAAAAGTTTAAAAATGGGGTCGGGGATTTAGCTCAGTGGTAGAGCACTTGCCTAGCAAGTGCAAGGCCCTGGGTATGGTGGTATTTTATTTGTACTGAAATATGATTTTATTTGTATGTTAATAAATAAAGTTGCCCAGGGGTCAGAGCTATTAGAGCCATAGCAAAAGCTTGGCAGTGGTGGTGCACGCCTTTAATCCCAGCACTTGGTAGGCAGAGCTAGGTAGATCTCTGTGTGTTCAAGGATACAACCAGCATTAGAGACACGTGCCTTTAATCTCAATACCAACCATAGAAGACCTGGAGGTCTGTACAGACAGGCAGTGACGAGGCAGTCATGTGGTTGGGTTTACAACCAATGAGAAGGCAGAACAGAAAGTCTATATAAAGACAAACAGACAGGAAGTAGGTCTCTTTTGGAAAGGTCTCTTGGCTGAAGAGGCTAGCTGCAGCAGGCGGGTAAGGCTCTTAGCTCTGATCTCTTGGCTTTCTTCTTTGCATTGGTTCTGTGTTTCTTATTTAATAAGACGGTTGGTTACATCTACACCTGGGTTTGGTCCTCAGCTCTGAAAATAAATAAATAGCTGGGCGGTAGTGGTGCACGACTTTAATCCCAGCACTCCGGAGGCAGAGCCAGGCGGATCTCTGTGAGTTCGAGGCCAGCCTGGGCTACCAAGTGAGTTCCAGGAAAGGCACAAAGCTACACAGAGAAACCCTGTCTCAAAAAAAAAATAAAATTAAATAAATAAATAAAAGTTTAAAAATGGCTGAATATTGGTAATTTCCTATGGGTCCACTTATCCTATAACACCCTATATATTTAAGACCCTCAACCAGAGGTTAGTGTTGATGAAGTACTTATATGCTAGGCCTTTTCAAATATACAAACCTCACATATCCCAGTAAGGTGGGAATGGCAATAATAAACATCTTCTAATTCTGAGTACTTCTGAAGTGGCAGGAGCTGTTGTGACCATTCTTACTCATTTAATCATATGAAGCAGGTCTATTTTTTAGCTGTCCTATTTCTTTTCCCACTTCACAAAGAAACTGTTAACTTCAGTCCTTTACCAACTTTACTGAGCTCTATATTTCCCCACCCCTATATGTATATTTTAAGTCAGTGACCCAAAATAGGCAAGCGGTGGCTGAGTTACAATGAGCAAGAGAAAGTGGTCTTTGCAACCAGAATGGAAGGGGCTAGGACATGGACTTTATTATTTGGTCAAAGTGTAGCCTCTAGGTTTTAGGAATTCATTCATGTATAGCTAGAATGAAAATTTCTCAAGGGCTGAGAGCTTAATGAAGTAGAACTTGGGAGAACAAGAGGCATTCATTCTTGATCTATAAGCCAGACGGCCATGGATAGATCGATATCATCTATACAAGAGATAACATACCCATTTTTAAAATCCCCCCCCAAAGGAACTAATTTGTAGGGGTCCCATAATACTAGATTCCTGCATGGAGTGGATAGAGCCAGCTATTCTATCTCCTTGTTATAAAAAACTCATTTAATACATTTTCCTCAGATAAAGGATGTGTCAGATAGTAAACTGATTAGGAATAGACACAAAACTTCATCTTAGCCAAAAGGCTGACAAGTGATAATGAACCAAATGTCCATCAAGCACACACTATGCTGAGCACTGCTTTGAGTAGAATGCACCTGAATACCTGTCCCTCTAGAACTTATATCCTTGTGGAATGCTGTCCTCCAGGCATGGAATTGCCATTGCTGTCTTAAAATAAAAACAGTTGAACCCCTCACCCATGTTCCTGTAAGTAACCCCAATTAAACCCATAAGTTTACCAAGCTAGATTTGTGTTTCTTCAGTCTGTTGCGTGGCTCCAAGGATAGACCTGTCCAGGGCAGCAATGGAGTGAAGAAAACACAAATACAGGCACACAGAAAAGCTGGGATCTGTTAGATTGTGCTCTCTGATAGAGGAACCATAGTACTCCAGGAATCTTGGCATGCTTATTACATAGAAATAACAGAGAGATAGGATTATTACATCCAGATAAATAAGGGGCCAGGGTTTATGGAATATAGCTGAATGAAGAAGACAGGATTAGCTAATCTCAGTAGGAGCAGTCTCTGTAGGGGTAGGAGTCTTTAGGACGTAAATATGGAAGTGTGGAGAAAGCTATAGTGGACATTTTCTGTATACACTATCAACATCTACACTTGGACCAGGAGGGAAGCCTTTGCCATTTCCCCAAGCTAGGCTTGGGGAAGACTTTACCATTTTCCCATGAATCTGAGGCACTGGGGTCCTTGACATGGCCATGGCTATGTCAACAGCACACATTCACTCAGGACTTCACACACTCAGGGCTTGGCTTCCTCAGCTCCCCCCAGTTTGTCATTGGTGAACTATTTGGAGTGAATAGATAAGATGCTTCTTCTTGTCTCCCCAGGAAAAGCTGATACAACACTTGATACCCAGAGACATGACAACAATGAATTTGGGGAGGAACAGTACATTGTTTCTGCTGTGGGTGAAGAGACATGCAACTAACTGAAGCTAAGCCATCCTAGGGTGTAGCATCTGTGGGGGCACTGCTAACATGGCCTGTTCCAGGAGTAGGCAATTATACTCACATTTCTCTCCTGTCTGTAAGAAAGTATACTTGGCTTGAGGAGGCTTTTTTTTTTTTAAACATTTTTAAAAGAACAAACATCTTTGCACCCAGAGAAAAAAATTGGTATCTTAATATATTTATATATATATATATATATATATATATATATATATATATATATATATATATATATAATGTAATTTTAAGTAACATTAACCCCTTTTGTCCTCTGGTTTTAGAAATGTTCTTTTTTTTTTTTTAAATTCTTCCATAAAGTGAGGAAAATAGGGAAAAATGTCAACCATCTGCACCAGTAAATAATAACTATTAATATTACATATTTTCATTAATTTAAAAAAAATAATAAAACCTATTGGAGGTGCAAGGCAGGAGCATATGGTTGGCTTCAGACCTCAGTCGCCTCCCAGTGCACACTTGAACCACACACACAAGGGGGGAAAACAGCTGGGGTAACCAGCCATAACAAAAATATATTCTTTGTAATCTATTATCCCTCAGGTTCATCTGGCATGTTTGCTTTAAACCACAAACGGCTACTGCACAGTTTTTACATGTTCCAAGGAAAATTGTCTTTTAGGCTAAGAAAGATTCAAAAAAATTGTTTTCAGTCAACTTTTGTGCTCCAGAAGATTTTCTATTCCGTAAGTCTGAGCGTAAAACTTCAAGTATTAAGATAATTTGTACATGTAGAGAAAAAAAATGACTTTTTCAAAATATACAGGGGCAGCTGCCAAATTGATGTATTATAATATTGTGGTTCTGTTTCTTGAGAGAATTTTTTTGTTATTTTTACATCTAACAAAGGAAAAAATTTAAAAAGAGGGTAAGAAACGACTCCAATGGGGTGATTTTAACATGCAAATGTTCGAGGTTTCTTCGCTTGCTTTCTTCCTTACTCTGCCCCCACACACACATACACTTTCTGTAAAACTTGAAAATAGAAAGCAAAAACCCTCAACTGTTGTAAATCATGCAATTAAAGTTGATTACTTATAAATATGAACTTTGGATCACTGTATAGACTGTTAAATTTGATTTCTTATTACCTATTGTTAAATAAACTGTGTGAGACAGACAAAAAAAAAAAAAAAAAAAAAAGAAAGTATACTTGGCTTGATCTGTTTGGGAGGCAGCTGTGTGTTGGTGCCGGGTCCTGGGCTTGTTGCATGAGTTGGCTGTTTGAATCCTGGGACCTATGCAGGGACGCTTGGCTTGGTCGGGATGGGGGACTGGACCTGGCTGGACTGAGTCTACCAGGTCGATCCCGGTCCTCGGGGGAGACCTTGATCTGGAGGAGGTGGGAATGGGGGGTGGGGTGGGGGGAGGGGGAAGGGGGCGAGAGTGGGAGAACAGGGGACTCTGTGGCTATTATGTTGAACTAAATGATGTTGTAAAATAAATTTACAATAAATAAATAAATAAATAAATAAATAAATAAATAAATAAAGTTGAAAAAAAATTAAAAGACTCCAATGGCATTTATTCCTCCCCCACAAGTTAAACTTTAAGTGCTGTATATCAAGTGTTAAGGGAGAAAAGTGAAAGAAGAAAATATGTGATTATATTATAATCTCAAAAATGAGTAACATATATGTAATATTTAAGTGTATGTAATATGCCTCCTCTTCCTCAAGAGGCTTTCTGAGTTTCTCTTCTCCTTAATAACTTAGGGCACCGAGAGAAGAACGCCTTCTTTGTGCAGTCCCCCACTTCCCTGAACTAGTGGTGAGATTGGAGTTAAACAGCAGCCTGAGAAGGTGTGTGCGACAGGAAAACAGGACACAAGGTGTACAAATAATACATCTACGATATAACTCTTGAACTTAAGGCTCAGGGATCATTGTGAAACAGGGGCAGAGAAGTTGTAAAAACAAGAGGAGTGGGAAGCTAGCCATTAGAGTTGCTTCTAGAAATGTCAGAGAACTTTTATACCCGTGAAGTCTTATCAATAGGGCTCCCTAAACAAGACCTGGATAAGAACACCAGCAGTCGTGTTAAAACGGAAGAGGGGTCTAGTTCAAACCCTCTGGCTTCATCACTGAACCCTCACCAAAAGTCCACTAAGATATTCTGCTGTTGTCCTGAGGCATGGAGATTCTGGGGCTAGAATTCCTCAGGACCAGTCCCTTCACAAGCTCCAGCAGGTCATAGATGAGATAGATGTTAGGGTGGACCAACCCAAGGCCCACGATGTGGTCATGGGTGGTAAAAAAAAAAAAAAAAAGAAAGTATACTGGGAGAGGCAGGCAGATCTCTGTGAGTTTGAGGCAAGCCTGGTCTACATAGCAAGTTAGTTCCAGGACAGCCAGGGCTAACTACATAGTGAAACTACCTCAACAACAACAACAAAATGAGGCTAGGAAGGTAGTACATGTATTTAACCCCAGCATTCAGAGGGCAGCAGCAGCAAAGGCAGGTGGATCTCTGTGAGGTCAAGGCTAGCCTGGTCTACATAGTGAATTCTAGGTCACCCACAACTACATAGTGAGACTCTGTCTCAAAAAACAAAAAACAAAAAGAAGAGGGAGTAGAGATAGAAAGTATGCTTGGGGTGGGACTGGAGAAATGGCTCAGCAGTTAAGAGCACTGGCTGTTCTTTTAGAGGACCTGGCTTCAATTTCCAGCACATACATGTGACTAACAATTGGCTGTAACTCCAGTTCCAAGGAATCCAGCACCCTTTTCTGGCCTGCATGGGCATTGCACACATTTTACACAGACATACATACAAACAGACAAAACCTTCCTACACATAAAAAAAAAGTATGCTGGGGGCTAGAGAAATGGCTCCATGGCTAAGAGGTCAAATTGCTCTTGAAGAGAGTCCCAAAGTACAACTTCCAGTACCCAGTTAGGTAGCTCACCTGTAACTCTAGCTCCAGGGGGATGTGATGCCTCTGGCCTCCATGAGTACCTGCTAGCACACACATATACATAATTAAAAATAATAATTTTTAAAGTATGCCGAGTAGAGATTATTTATCTAGTTTGGGACCCTTTTACCAGCCAAATGTGGCCAATCGAGAGCAGCAGCCAGCTATAGCATTGGCCTAAAAGCTGTCAAACATGTGGATGAGATGTGTTGCCCTATATCCCCCTGGTCTCAAGCTGTTCAAAGCAGCAGGAGCCAGTTCCACTTACGCCTTCAGAGGTGAGGAGATATATGGAGTCCCATGGCATACTCTAGGATGAGGTGAAAAGGCTTATGGAGAATGACTGTGTGCTGTGGATATTACTCTGTATAAATAAAACACTGATTGGCCAGTAGCCAGGCAGGAAGTATAGGCAGGACAAGCAGAGAAGAGAATCTGAGAACAGGAAGGCTGAGTCAGGAGACGCTGCCAGACGCTGCCATGAGTACCAACCAACATGTAAGATACTGGTAAGCCACGAGCCATGTGGCAAGGTATAGATTTATAGAAATGGGTTAATTTAAGATGTAAGAACTAGATAGCCAGAAGCCTGAGCCATTAGGCCAAACAGTTTAAATAATATAAGAGTCTGTGTGTTTATTTTATAAGTGGGCTGCAGGACTGCCAGGACTTGGCTGGAGCTGGAGAAAAACTCTCCAGCTACAATTGTGCTTAATGGAGGGCTAACTAAAGTAGTACCTCCCATCCAATCCATTGTATCTACCACTGATGTTTTTGAAAATGATACAAGCAATGGAATATTTTCATTCTGTATTGGACCTTGCTAAAATTTTTCTTAACTATCCCTTAGCAGCTGATTCCTTAGATCATTGGCACTTTCTTAGAATGTAAGGAGCCTTTAATAATCCTGACTACCCTTTGTAAAATAGTGATATATGACTCAGTAGGTAAAGGCTCCTGTCACCAAGCCTGATGACCTGAGTTCCATCCCTGAGAACTACATGGCAGAAGGAGGAAATCAATTTCTGCAAGTTGTTTTCTGTAGCATGCACATGCACACAAAAATGTAATTTTTAAAAATATTTCATTACATAGAATATATAATGTTAACCTCTGAGTGTTTTACAGATTTAGAAGCACAAGAAAAACATGCGAGCAACACCCAAAGGAGCAAACATGGGGAATCATATGGGGTATAAGGGCCAGGCACACCTATGAAAATTTTAAAAGCTTTATGGGTGCAGATGGTACCCACCATGATGAATGAGAAAAGTCCTACAAAATTTCTGTGCCTGCAAATTTTAGTCAAAATAATGGTTAGAGTTTGAGTGAGCCAGACATGATGGTACACACTTATAATTCTAGCACTTGGGAGGTAGAGGAAAGATTGGGAGATCAAGGTCATTCTTGGCTACTACATGAGTTTGATCTCAGCCTGGGATATATGAGACCCTACCTCAAAAAAGCAAACAAGTGTTTGAATGAAGGTACAATGTAGGAGTGGAAAAAGATGTTTCCATAAGCTATAAGTTGCTAAAAAAAATCTCAGTGCCAGGGGTGGGTTATTTCCTTACAAGTTGTTGGCCAGGGAGGCCCCTTAAAACAATATAGGCTCTTGATTGCCCAACAGAACTAAACTGTAAGATTCTATTTTGAAACACTTCATTCTTTGGTTGCAGAAAATTATGGTGGGACTGAGCTGAAAGCTGGCTTGCTTTCATAATGCTCAAAGGAATAAGCAGACACTGGACCGACCAACAGATAGACAATTGCAAGGAGACAGCTTATTATCAGGGATGAAGGTGGTGAGGAAGGAGGAGAAGGGGGAAGAAGAGTGGGGAGAGGGAAAGAGAGAGGCAGACAGAAACGTACAATCTTTTTTAAATATTTGGTGCTAGAATGGAACCTATAGCATACTCAGCAAGTACTCTAACCTTGAGCTACATCCCCAGCCTAGATGTATGTCAAGTTGGAGACCATCCAGATTTCGATTAGAAGAGAAAAAAGAAGCATCCAGACTCACCAGTACACAAGACAGAAGCAGAGAAGCCACAAACCTGAGAAAGCAGGGAGCCAAATAACCATACTTAGCAACAGAAAAACTCTGTTGTAGATGTAACCAACCATCTTATTAAAATAAGAAACACAGAACCAATGTAAAAGAGAAAGCCGAGAGGTCAGAGCTCAGAGCTAAAATCTTACCTCCTGCAGTGCTCCTAGCTACCCCGAAAGAGAGCTAGTTCCTGTGTGTCTATCTTTATATAGTCTTTCTGTTCTGCCTTCTCATTAGTTGTAAACCCAAACACATGACTGCCTCATCACTGCCTGTAAGTACCGCCCTCCAGGTCTTAAAGGCATATGTCTCTAATGCTGGCTGTATCCCTGAACACACAGAGATCTACCTAGCTCTTCTACCAAGTGCTGGGATTAAAGGCGTGTGCTGCTGCCGCCGCCGCCTCCGCCCGCCACCACCACCACCACCACCACCACCCCGCTCTTCCTATGGCTCTAATAGCTCTGACCCCTGGGCAACTTTATTTATTAACATACAATTAAAATCACATTTCAGTACAAATAAAATACCACCATATTTCCCCTTTTCTATTTTAATAAAAAGAAAAAAGGCAAAAGGTCATAACTAACAGAAGAAAAACTATATACAAAAGTACAATAACTATATACAATATATACAAGTAACAAATACCTAAACGATGTCTAGTCCATTTGTATTTGACAAATCAGAGAAAATAATTCCCTTATCTATCCTATTTTGGTAAGTCCAAAATGTATCTAATTCACTTTCTATCCTAATTAATCTTCAAATATAACTAACTAACCTTCAACTCCCTCAGAGACCCAAGAAGGAAATAATATTAGTTAACAAAAATAAAAACAGGAAGTGCATGCAAGCAACTTCCAAAAAAATTTGTGAGTTGACAGAAACAGCCAGTTGCCTGGACAGTCACCTGAAGTTTCTCCGCAGTGCTGGGACATCATCTTCAGCCTATAGGCTTAGCATATCTGGCAGACTCATTTGTGAAGTAGGATGTATACAAGGTCAACAGTTCAACCTCACATTGGGTGAGAGCAGTCCATGTACCAGAAACACCTGAATTCCACTAGTATCATGTCATGATTCAGGATTTTAAATTCTGGAAATTGTTGATGGTTTTTGAATTCAGTTGTCCATTCTTCTTGGCTGTGTATATATGGCTTCATCTCAGCATCCCCTTCTTCTTCACATCCCTCTATTAAATGCCAGTCTACTATTGAGAGGTGTGAGCTTTCAGCTGCTGTTCCATTGAACAACAGAAGCCATTGGCCCACTGCCTGTTCAGCTGCCTTCAAAGAAAAGGGCACTGTACCTTTTCCGGATTGCGAAGGCCACTTCAGGGATGGTGCCATATTGTCCTGGCCTCAGAAGATGCCTTTTGATAAAGCCATAACCACACTTGTTCTGGCAACAATCAGTAGTCCTTTGTTTCGTGTCCTGTCTGTCCATTTTGTCCTGTTGAGTCGAGGATACTTTGTTGTCCAGTGGCTAACTTTTGCCACAATGAAAGTTAACTCCATATGCAGTTTCTTCAATGCCCATATTTTCTCTGAAGTAGATTGGTACTGCCAGGCGCTGACATGTCTCAAAAAAGAAAAATTTCTAAGTTATTAAAACATTTTAAATGCCATATTCTGTAAATCTCTGAAGGGTTTGAAGATGACCTGCCTAAAATATATCTGCTCAATTTTTAAAACATATCTAATATGACTATAAGTTCTATTGTAATGTCTAACTGCTAACTTTCATTTCTTTATATCCTAATAGTTGGTAATAATAACATTCAAGGATCAGAAAATTGCATTACATTGTTAAATGAATGGTATAAATACAATTAGAAATATACATATAGCATTTTCTAACAATATCAATTTCAAATTTATCCACAATATAAAACAATCCAGTCCAATGTAAAGTATTTAAAACTAGTAATTGTCTTTTTCTTTTCTTTCTTTTTTAAACAAGAACCTTAAATCTAATCTCCTTTGCTTAGCCTTTTTCCTAACCCTAGACAACAACTTGTAACCGACCCCCTAAACAATGAAAATTATCCCATACCCAAAACCCATTAAAAGAACCAAAAAAACCACCCGCCCCACACCACCTCTTTGGGAATGTGGGCGTCATATTCTTAAAATTGCTTCCTGCTGGGTATGGGCGAAGTTATCTTTATCCTGAAAAATTTTAGGTTAATTGTCAAATTCTAGGAAAGAACTATATCCTTCATTATTATCCAGTCTGTGTATAATGCCAAAGTTCAGGGTTTATCTCAAGTCCTTATTCAAGTAGTCTTTGAGACTGGATCATCTCAGCTAGTCATCTAAAAAATTGCTCTGAGCACCTTGTAGTTCAAAGTTGATCTGTAGATGATGTTTGTCAGCTTAGTGATATTATTATTGTCCACGTGGAATTGTTGTTGTTGTGGGGCCCCATCTTCTTTCTTGAGACTTCAGTTGATGTTAGGCCTGGCTGTGATTTCCTGCAGAAAACTGATAAGAGACTCGAACACAAAGACTTATGTATGCAGCTAATTGAAGCCTTTTTTCTAGAATTAGTTAGTACTCTATATGACCATTCATATCTTAACAAAGTTTAAAATGTATATATATATATATATATAAATCTTGTAAATTTTGATATAAAATTTGTACTTTAAGAAAGGTTTAAAGAATCAGAATAGAATCAAAGAGTTGAGATTAGTAATAGAATAGTCCCTTAATTAATTTGGCTTTTGTGCTGTCCCATAGCAGAAGATGGCTCTTTTATTCTGGCATGAAACAGGGAGTTTGCATTTTCCTTTTAACAACATGCTTGAGTTTAAAGAAGGAGAGAGCCATGCTCCAACTCCAAAGTCAGCTTTAAATTTTAATTGAACTGGGATTATTAGAAGACCAATAGTGTTAAATCGTTAGAGAAAAGCAGAAACAAACATTTAGGAAGACATAAAATTTTTTAGATAATATATACCCATATGCCGTTTCACTCTGTTTCCTGGGATAGATGATTTGTCCCTTTTCTTCAGTTGTCTCCTTTGTCCTGTGTTCTTCAGATTCCTTAACCTTCATTCTCCTAAAAGACAAAAACAAAAACCTTTCCCCAAGACTAATTTTGGGGATGTTCCTTTTTGGCAAGTTATTATCTGATTAAATGAAAAGGCATGTGTTACTGGTACAAGTTAGTTTAAATTGGATGTTCATGCTGGTTGATAAACTATTACCTCCTCTAATTAAGAGGTCTCTCTTGTTCAAATCGAACCTTTATCAATTTTGATGGTACTCACAGCTTATCTTCTCCTATAGAAACAAAAGCAAAACCTCGTCCCCAACGTAATACATACCCTGGTTTCCATTCTGAGGTCAGCACATCCTTAAAGTATATAGGCTGATTTAATTTTGTAGTTTTTTCTTTTTTTCTTTTTCTTTTTTTTTTTTGAGTATTACAAGAGTTTATTTAGCAAAAAGTTTCATATGAAAATGTACATGACCCAATTCTACACCCCAATCAAACAGTCCTTAGGGGACGGATGCGGATTCCTCTGCTGACCGTCCATTGTTTAGACTCTTTCCAAGGCTTCTAACATGATGATGCTGTTTCCTCGTATAACCACCATGCCAATGTTATTCTGTTGCCCACTAGTTGCCATCTCCACACACTCATCAATCACAAGATTCATAAAGGGATCAAAGCCCCGTAGTATTCCTTGTACATGTAGGCCACCATTTAACTTCAATGATAACTTCTTGTCCATAAACTTCTTCAGCTTGGGAGGGTGGGCCTTGCTCATGGCGACTTTTCAGCAGGCTCAGGATGATCAATTTTGTAGTTTTTTCTATTATCCAATGTTTCTCTGCAGCTGTTGTTCCTTTCTCATTGGCATTGAGAAAATTCAAAGTTAATAGAGCATTATGCAGTCTATTTCTGGGGGGTTTTGTTACCCCTTTCTGTTTATTTAGCATATCCTTTAGAGTTCTGTTTGATCTTTCTATAACTGCTTGACCTGTAGGATTATGTGGTATACCTGTAATATGCTTTATATTATAATAAGCAAAAAATTGTTTCATTTTAACAGAGACATATGATGGATCATTGTCAGTTTTGATTTGTGCAGGTATACCCATGATGGCCATAACTTCTAGCAAATGAGTGATTACAGAATCAGCTTTTTCAGAACTCAAAGCAGTTGTCCATTGAAATCCTGAATAAGTGTCGATGGTGTGGTGTACATATTTCAGTTTTCCAAATTCTGCAAAGTGAAACACATCCATCTGCCAGATTTCATTCCCCTGAGTACCCTTTGGGTTACATCCTGCTGGTAATGGCATTTGATTATAGAAGGAACAAGTAGGATATTTCTTTACTATTTCTTTGGCTTGTTGCCAGGTTATGGAAAAATCCTTTTTTAAACCTTTACTATTGACATGATGTTTTTTTATGAAATTCTGAGGCCTCCAGCATATTTCCTATCAATAATTTATCAATCTCATCATTGCCTTGTGCTAGAGGGCCTGGCAGACCAGTATGGGATCGAATGTGAGTTATATATAAAGGATGACTCCTTTTCCTGATTGTATCTTGTAATTGAATAAATAGTGAAGTTAATTCTGAAGCATCAGGGATAAATTCTGCAGTCTCAATATGTAATACCACTCTTTCAGCATACTGAGAGTCAGTTACTATGTTGAGAGGTTCTGACAAATCCATTAATACCAACAGAATAGCATACAATTCTGATTTTTGAACTGAATTATAAGGACTTTGAACCACTTTACTTAAATTTTCTGATTTGTAACCTGCCTTTCCTTGTTTGTTGGCATCTGTATAAAATGTACGAACTCCAGATATGGGTTTTTGCCGTACAATTCGAGGCAAGATCCAATCAGCTCTCTTTATAAGATCAATTCTATCGCTTTTGGGATATTTGCTGTTAATTTCTCCCAAAAAATTACTGCAAGCTCTTTGCCAAGGTTCACTTTCTGTCCATAATTTTTCAATGTCCTCCTTAGTTAAAGGTAGGACAATTTCTGCTGGGTCTATTCCTGCTAAATGACGAAGTCTCAGTTTTCCTTTGCAAATCAAGTCAGAGATTTTTTCCATATAAGTTTTTAATTTTTTATTTGGTTTATTTGGTAAAAATATCCATTCCAACATAATATCTTCCCTCTGCATTAATATTCCAGTAGGAGAATGCCTAGAAGGTAAAATAATCAAAATGCAATCCAGCTTTGGATCAATACGATCCATGTGCCCTTCGTGTACTTTCTTTTCTACCAAGGCCAATTCTTTCTCAGCTTCAGGTAATAATTCTCTTGGATTATTTAAGTCCTTGTTACCTTCTAAGGTTTTGAACAAATTAGTCAGTTCATCATTTTTTACCTCAACAATAGTTCATAGATGAGAAATATCTCCAAATAATCTTTGAAAGTCATTTAGAGTCTGTAGTCTATCTCTCCTAATTTGCACCTTTTGGGATCTAATTTTTTGTAGCTCTATTTCATATCCTAAATAATTAATAGAATCTCTTCTTTGTGTCTTTTCAGGAGCAATTTGTAATCCCCAACAAGCAAAATTTTCTTTACTTCTTCAAACATTCTTTCTAAAGTATCTGCATTTGAGTCAGCTAGTAAAATATCCATATAATGATAAATTATAGATTTAGGAATTTTTTTACGTATCACTTCCAATGGCTGTTGTACTAAATATTGGCACAGAGTTGGGCTATTCAACATTCCCTGTGGGAGGACCCTGCATTGAAATCTTTTAACCGGTTGAGAATTATTATAAGTAGGCACTGTGAAAGCAAATCTTTCTCTGTCTTTTTCTTGTAAGGGTATTGAAAAGAAACAGTCTTTTAAATCAACAACTATGAGAGGCCATCCTTTTGGTAATAGAGTAGGCAAAGGAATTACAGATTGTAGAGAGCCCATTGGCTGAATTACTTTGTTAATTGCTCTAACATCTGTTACCATTCTCCATTTACCAGATTTCTTTTTCATAACAAATACAGGAAAATTCCAAGGGCTAGTTGATTCTTCAATATGATGAGCATTTAACTGTTCTTCTACCAGCTCTTCTAAAGCCTGGAGTTTCTCTGATGTTAAAGGCCATTGCTGGACCCATACAGGCTTGTCTGTTAACCATTTTAAAGGTAGAGCTGTTCGTGTCTTTGGAAGATCATCAGTTGTTGTGCCCTGTTCTTGTATAATATGGATGGCTGGTGACCACTCAAAATAATGCTTTCTAATATTTCTCTCAGAAACATGTGCTAGTTTATGATTTGTTTCTGTGATTGGAGGATGTTAATCTGAGTATTAACAACAAGTTGCAACAAGTCTCGACCCCACAGGTTCATAGCTATGTTAGCCACATATGGGTTTTAATTTTCCTCTCTGTCCTTCTGGACCTACACATTCCAGCCATCTTGCACTCTGTTTCACCTGAGATAATGTCCCAATTCCTAACAGTTGAACGTTTACCTCCTGAAGAGGCCAAGTTGGATAACAAAATTCTGGTGCAATTATGGTAATGTCCGCACCTGTGTCTACCAGATCAGACAACAAAATACCATTTACTTTTATCGTTAATTTTGGTCTTTGTTCATTAATAGAAGTTTGCCAAAAAATTTTCTTTATGTTTTCTCCTGAATTTTCTATTCTCTCTGTTTCATCGTCCTGACCAGCATGATTTATTCCAATAGGCATTTGGTTATTTAATTGCTCTGAGCAGGGGTTTCCTCTATGGCTGCAGGAAATGTTTGAACTGGATTTGCTATGGGGGCCTGCATGAGGCCCCTCTAGGAGTTTCCCAAAAACTGAGGCAAAGGATTACCCTGTCTGTCCTTTTTTGATCTATATTCGTTGGTCCAGTGTTTTCCCTTACCACACTTTCTGCATACTCCAGAAGGAAGGGGCATTCTGTTGCCATTGTTCCTTGAAGAAACATTGTTTCTCGGAATGACCTGTTTATAGTCCCTTTTCAAATGTCCTTGCTTTCCACATCCAAAACATCTAACATTCCTCAAACCTTTTGAAATTGCTTCTCCTACCCACATATCATCATGCTCACGAGGCACAACATTAACTGTGTCTCTAATCCAATCTTCCAAAGGTGCAGATCTTGCCTTTAACGGCCTGATTATTCTTTTGCATGCTGCATTCGTATTCTCAAAGGCCAAAGATTCAATTATTATCTTACTAGCTTCTGAATCCAAGACCATTCTCTTTACTGTTGAAGCCAGTCTTTGTAAAAAAAAAAAAATCTGTGAAAGATTCTTTTTTTCCTGGTTCCTCAACTCTGTCCCATGCATTCAAGGCTGCCGTTCAACATAAAATTAGGGTTTGGGACATCATATAAACATTGTGTTTGTACTGAAGCATATTGGCCTTCTCCAATAAGCTGATCCTGGCAAACTTGTATTCCTTTATCCCTCCATTGTTTTTCTGTTTTTAGCTTCATGCTTGAACCAAATTAGAAATTGAAGCCTCTGGCTGGGTTCAAGAACAGCTTGTGCCAGCTCCCGCCAGTCCTGTGGTACAATCCTATTATATGTTGACCAAGAGTTTAACATTTGCTTTACATATGGGGAATGCATGCCATAAGATACTATTGCCTCCTTAAACTTTTGAAATCCAACATTTCAATTGGAGCCCAAATATTTTGTGTAGTCATTTGATCAGGCAACTGCTGTATGGTTACAGGATAAATTAAGGGTGACTGTGTGAAAACAGGCTTTCTTTCTGTAACCTTATGATCCAAACTTGAAACAACTTCACTGTTAATTTCTTCTGTCTGAATTTTTACAGGTTTAACAAGTTTTTCTAAAGCTGTCATCCTGGCACTAAAATTGACTATCTTTTTAAATTGTAAAATGAGGATAAGCATAGTGATAAACTGCATAATCCCAATAATACTAATCTTCTCATATAGTTGTTCCATTGTCAGACTACCTAAAATTTCAAACAAAACCCAATTTTCTTCCAATGTACACATAAAACCCATTTTTTTTAAATGTGGAAAAAATTTCTCTTTTAAATAGTTTCCTTTAAAATATCTGATATGTTGTGACTTACCAAATCTGTGTAGAACAGTAGAAATCTGAGTGAATTTCAAAACAGCCACCTAGTGTCCTAGGTGTGAATCCAGAGAGAGAGAGAGAGAGAGAGAGAGAGAGAGAGAGAGAGAGAGAGAGAGAGAGAGAG
Source organism: Peromyscus maniculatus bairdii (assembly GCF_049852395.1). Lineage (NCBI taxonomy): Eukaryota > Metazoa > Chordata > Mammalia > Rodentia > Cricetidae > Peromyscus > Peromyscus maniculatus. The sequence continues at coordinate 124,032,334 of NC_134875.1, read as the reverse complement.
AGAGAGAGAGAGAGAAAGCATAGCCGGCTAAAGCTTAAATCCAGCCACGTGTTCCCTCTTGAGCTGAGTCAAGGCTTGGCTCTGGCTTCCTTAAGCTCCCACCACATGCGCTGGCTTTGCAGGCAGGGGCCCTGTTCGGCAGGGCAGGCCTGAGTTGTTTGTAGCACCAGCTTTAAACAAGCAGCTCACGGTTAGTCCGGCCTGAGGCCAAGCAGACATGGGCCGAGGCTAGGGAGCCAACCGCTTGGACTAGGGAGCCGGCCCCAAGAGGTTTTTAATGGATTCTTGTCACGTTGGGCACCAGATGTAGATGTAACCAACCATCTTATTAAAATAAGAAACACAGAACCAATGTAAAAGAGAAAGCCGAGAGGTCAGAGCTCAGAGCTAAAATCTTACCTCCTGCAGTGCTCCTAGCTTCCCCGAAAGAGAGCTACTTCCTGTGTGTCTGTCTTTAAAGTCTTTCTGTTCTGCCTTCTCATTGGTTGTAAACCCAAACACATGACTGCCTCATCACTGCCTGTAAGTACCGCCCTCCAGGTCTTAAAGGCATATGTCTCCAATGCTGGCTGTATCCCTGAACACACAGAGATCTACCTAGCTCTTCTACCAAGTGCTGGGATTAAAGGCGTGTGCCGCCACCGCCGCCACCACCACCACCACCATCACCACCACCACCACCACCACCCCGCTCTTCCTATGGCTCTAATAGCTCTGACCCCTGGGCAACTTTATTTATTAACATACAATTAAAATCACATTTCAGTACAAATAAAATACCACTATACTCTGTTCTCACCCACCAGTTATCTCAACACAAGTTCAAAGGTAGGAAGTTTAAGCTCCTTTGTATAAATGGCTACTGTCTATTTCTCCCTATATGCTGTCTCCATCCAGAAGAGCCTTGAACTACCCTCTAAGATATTAGTTCTCAACTGTGGGTTGCAACCCCTTTGACAAATTTCTATCTCCAAAAATATTTACATTATGATTCATAACAGAAGCAAGATTACAATTATGAAGTAGCAATGAAAATAATTTTATGGCTGGGGGTCACCACAATGAAGAACTGTATTAAAGGGTCACAGAATTAGGAAGGTTGAGAACCACTGCTATAAGAAGCCCAGGTTACTATGCTGAAGACTGAAGTGCCAGATGTGTTGTTTTTTTAGAAACCTTGGCTGTATAGACCAGATGTGCTTCAGATGACCCTAGCTACTACCTAACAGCAACCACCTGGGATCCAAGAGGAGCCAAACACCCTTACTGTGCAACCCACAGGGCCATGAAATAGAGTCACCAAACCTTGCACAGCTCTAGACAACCAAGAAAGGCAGCAATTGCCTTTGTAAGGCTTGTCACACACTCTCACATATATCCTCTTCAATAACAAAAACAACAGTAACCAGTCATTCTTTCAATCCCTTTAATAAGGTGCTCTGAGAAACCAGAATAATAATAGGTGGGGTGGGGGGGTGGACGGACAAAATAATGCTTCTTAAGCCCCACTCAGCAATTCATCAGTCATCTTCTGGTAACTGGATCTTGCTGGGATCAAAACAGTTGGATTCCATGATGGGGAGGCCGTTGGCTTCTCGATATTTCACAAGTCTCTCAGCTTCCCGGCGGGCCCACTCTTGCATCCTAGAAGCAGCAACAGGTATGGTCTGATATGAGAGAGCCTCACTAGACACTAGTTCCCCACCTCAGCACCCAGTTCCCCACCAGTGCAGGACAAGGATTCTGGCCAGAGACTCCTTCAACCTTTACCCTTGTCTCTGCCTCTACCCACTCTACTCTCTTGGAATACCCCTATACCTGTAGTCAGGCAGATATGCCACAAATGTGGTACCAAAGACCAAGGCGATGGAAAAACCAAAGAAGAAGACAGCTCGCATATTCCAGACATCCACCACAGGGTCCTGGTCAAAACCATGGAAGTCTGGGTTCTGAGAAAAAGGAGAGGTCAATAAGGGCTTCCTGCTGTGTCATAAACATATATGTTGGCTCTGTATGATCTGGTCTCTAATCTGCCTCAGACCAATTTCTTACTCCTCACTAAAATCCTTTTCCTATTCTTTAGAGTATGTGAAGTTCCTTCCCACCAAAGGGCTTTGGTATTTGCTGCTCCCACTACCTAGAAAGCCCTTCCTCCAAATCTAATCAGAGCGGGATCCATCACCATCACCTCATCCGAGGTTTTTTACTTTATTTCCAAATGAGTAATTGGCCTCACCTACTTGTTTGGGAAACATTACCTAATTACCCTGTCTGTTAAGTTGTACCCTTGGGAAGTGCTATTTATAAAAGTTTAAAAATGGGGTTGGGGATTTAGCTCAGTGGTAGAGCACTTGCCTAGCAAGTGCAAGGCCCTGGGTTTGGTCCTCAGCTATGAAAATAAATAAATAAAAGTTTAAAAATGGCTGAATATTGGTAATTTCCTATGGGTCCACTTATCCTATAACACCCTATATATTTAAGACCCTCAACCAGAGGTTAGTGTTGATGAAGTACTTATATGCTAGGCCTTTTCAAATATACAAACCTCACATATCCCAGTAAGGTGGGAATGGCAATAATAAACATCTTCTAATTCTGAGTACTTCTGAAGTGGCAGGAGCTGTTGTGACCATTCTTACTCATTTAATCATATGAAGCAGGTCTACTTTTTAGCTGTCCTATTACTTTTCCTACTTTACAAAGCAACTAAGGAACCAAGAGACTATAAACTACTTGCCCAAGGTCATCAAGTGAATAATTTCCAACCCAGGGTGTCTGACTCCAGAGTCTCAATCATTCAAAAAGCACAGGAATCCAGTTAGTCCTAAATTCAAATATGAGTTCCACTACCTACTTAAGTTAATGTGATTTTGAGTAAGCAATTTATCTGTTTTAGTATCCTCATCTGCAAAGTGGTAACAGTAGTAGTATCTACTTCAAAATCACACTGTTTCAGAACTTAGATAAGTTAATAGATACAAAGTGACTAGCAAAGACTGGCACCGAGCACGAGCCATCTCAGAATTTAGTATTACAGTGATTATGTTTTTAACGCGCTTTGGGCGCTGCCCACTTTAAGTGTGATTTCTGTCTACAAATAAAGCAAATCCCCGCTTTGAGTACTAGAGTGAAGATATCAAAAAAAAAAAAAGAGGAAAACAAGCCAAAATTCCTAATCTTTGAAGATCCTGTCCACGGCGCAAGCCTCAAGCTGGAGAACATTCTCTTCTGACACCGGTCTGCAGGTCCCAGATTGGCCCCTGCGGCATCCCGTTTCCCCCTCCCTCTCACCTTCGCGTAGAGGTTTTCGTCCTCGGGTTCTGGGTCCTCCTGCCAGCGCATGGTCGGTTCTCGTTGCCGCTTTCTCTCCACAGCAGATGGGGAGATTACAGCCCTGGAGGATTCCCAGCGAACGCGGGCAGCCGGAAGCCCTCGTATCACCGCTGCTGCGGAAAGGCGGCGAGCATACAAACTTAACAGCCGGGCCGCCATGACAGCTTGTGCTGCTGGGGCGGGCGGGGGGGAGGGGGCGGGGGATGGGACACGGAAATGCGATGTGCGCAGCTGCGGTTGAGCCCAGCGCGATTTTTGTCGCTCCGCCCTCACCTCGCTAAATAGATCCTTGGTCTAAGTTTGTTTTCGAGCATAGCGAGGTGTGGACTCTGTTTTACTTCCCACCTCGTATCACCACCAAATTAACTTTATCCTTTCTGTCAGGATAGGAGGAATTTGGTCTTGAGACGTCTGTTTATTTTCTTCGTAAGAAGAAAGCGGTGACATCTAGACGGCCTTGTGAGGAAAGAGGCGGAGCTTCTGCCTGTCTTTCAACTTCAAAGGAAAGCAAGCTCTAAAAAGCGGGCCTCTTCGGGGTAGCCAATAGCTACTCTTTTTCTGGACTCCCGGGGCGTTCTCACGGGGAATGGGGTGGTAGCATATGCTTGCCAATCAGAGAAAGCCAGGGCCAGCCGGTGGCGGACAGCAACCAATCGTCAAGGCCGGCCAGAGCGCGCTCCCTTAGTAGGTGGATGGTGGTCGGAGCGCCGGCTCTCTTCTCCTCGTCGCCATTTTGTGTTGGTGACTGTGGCCGGCTAGGAGGAGGCGGCACTGAGTTTCCTTGGGAGGGCAGGCGTCGGGCGCGTCTCCCCTCCCCCTTTCCTCTCTTTTGCTCCTAGCCTTGGACTTGGTTGTTGCAGGCGTCGGCTCCCGTTGAACTAGCAGTTCTGGAGGAGGTGGCGGCTGGTGGAGGTGATGCCTGGGAGCCCTCCCTTGACAGCCCGGGCCGAGAAGGTGAGCACCGTTGAGGGTGGTAGGGGCCGAGGTAAGGGAGCGGGACGTGCGCGCGGTAGTGGGGGTGCGGTTCGCATAGAAGAGGCGCGGGGACGGGCTGCCCACTCGGGGTTTACACAGAGCCAAGGGATGCACCTGAGAGGGGGTGTCCCCCCCCACCCCGCCCCGGCTTTTTCTTATGAAAGCAAAAGCGCGTGCGCGTTTGGGACACGGGATGGGTGCACGAGGGTGGGGGAAGGGGCAGACAGATGGGAGTGGGGTACTGTGACTTAACTGTGTTTGCTCCAACGAACTTTTATCTTGTGGAACGTGCGTGCCTGCGACTTTGAGGGGGTATTCTTAGATCGGGGTGTGCTGGCTGCCCTGTGTTAATTACCCACACGGAAATACTCTGGCTGCGGCCTCTATTCATTTATGTGGCGGGGATGGGGGTGGTGAGCGCGAAGAAAGTGACTGTGGTTTTAATCCTTGGGGTATATATGTGACCTCGGTCCTTATCTGTCAGGAAGCTGTTACTGGCCGACCCCAACCTATTTAGTGAATGCTGGGGAGGGTGTAGTGGACAGACTATATATGTGACTTTTCTTCTTTTGGGAGTTGTATCTGACACTGACGTTCAAGTATTAAAATGGGAATCGTTTGATTATGTCTCTTGTGGGTTTCCTTCTGTGATCTTGGCTCTTGGTTATTTGGGGGCTCGCCTGAAACTTTGATTCTTATCTGTGCTGTGTGTGTATGACAATGTTTGACTCACCCTTTTGCCATTGAGGGGTTTGCATCAGGTTCTCAGCCACTAGGATTCCTGGTTGATTCTTTTCCCCATCTGGGAGCAGTTAACTGGTACCCCGTGGTTTGAGGTGGAAGAGAAAATAGGCACATGTGTACTTGGTGGAAAGATGTGGTGACAATCTAGTATTGGGCAGGTACTGTAACTACCTTGCTTTATTTACTTGATTCCTGTATAGTGGGTGGTAGCTGAAGATTCAGGGATTGTTTCTGATCCTTGGTTGGGTCGCATCACTCTCAGAACTTGTAGTTCTCATGACAGCTCCAGAAGTTGGATGAAGTGACTGATCCCTTCAACTCAGTAGAACAAGATGTCTTGAAACCACTTCAGAAAGAGGCCCCTTTTGCCTCTGGAAAGCTTAGCCTATGATCCTTGGGGAGAGATCCACCTGGGGACCTGGCTGCACATCACGGCTGAGCCACTTGCTGTGTGAAGACCAGAGCTGTGTTGGCCAGGAGCCCAGGGAGGTGGCAGCTGTCTTGTCGCCAAGTTAGCCCCTACACACATACACCCCCTCCCTCCCTCCCTCCAAAAGCCTTTCAAGGCTTCTGACTGCCTTCTCAGGGTATAGCTAGCATCTTGTTGAGAGGATGAAATGATACCTTAACCCATGGGAAGGAGCTTGGGATTCCCATTGTTGTGAAGTCTTTTGTTACTCTTTTGTCTTTTGGTGTTTTGCTAGTTGTTTTTGTGATGCTGGGGACCCAAGAGCCCTGAACGTGCTGGTCAAGTGTTATGCCCCATAACTATATCCCCATCCAACTATTGTGGTTTTATTTCTGTGACTAATATGCTTAGTCCAGGCAAATCATTCAGCACTTGATCTAAGAATGCAAAGCCTTGATCACATAGCCAGTGGTCCCACCAAATCTCTGTAAGATGCTCTTTGTTTGATAAGGGCATTACTGTTTTCTAGGGCAGTGGAATCTTGCCTCATGCTTGTGGGGAAAGGAAGGAGAGAGCCAAATGGGGGCTGTCTTCCTGCACTGATTCACAGGAGCACACGGAAGTAGAAAACAATGTCCTTAGGCTATAGGACAGTAGAGAGCCTCGACAATGACAGTCTCTGAAGGAGGCCCTCTCTTCACCAACTGCCTTGACCCCTTTCTTCCTTCCATTCTCTGCAGAGTCTCTGCAGGAGGCATCACCCAGGCTGGCAGATCATGGTGGCAGCAGCGGGGGTGGCTGGGAAGTGAAACGGAGCCAGCAACTGAGGCGGGGCCCCAGCAGCTCCCGAAGATCCTATCAGGACATGGAGTATGAAAGACGGTGAGTTATCCATTCCCTTGGCTCTCAAGCACTATAGGCATACCCCCATGTAAGCACTGATCCAGGAAGATGCTGAGAGGCACTTACTTCTAGGCAGAAGAAACAACACAGCAAAGGAGTGGTTTCTTTTCAGCATTATGTGTATCTATGCTCTGAGAATGCAAAGATGAATGAGACATAATGATTGTAGGTCTCCCCATGTTTTGTTATGTATGGTCTTACAAGGAAGACCACATAGTTTACAGGTGATTGCCAAACAGCCTGATGAGTACCATGGCTGAATGTGAAGGTAGGTTTCTTTTTAGTATGGGTGTGGAGGCCAGAGAGTGATGCCAGGTATCTACCTCAATTGCTTTCCCTCTTTATTTTTTGAGGCCAAGTCTTTCATTGAACCTAGAGCTCACAGATTTAGCTATGTTGGCTGGCCAGCAAGCCTGAGGGAGCCTCCTTTCTCTATCTTCTCAGCACTGGGATTACAGGCATGTGCCACACCTGGTGTTTTTATATGGGTGACAGGGAATTGAGCTCAGGCCCTCAAACTTAAACCACAGTAGTTTACTGATAGAGCCATCTTCCAGGCCTATGAGAGTGGAATTTGCTTTGTCTTGAGACAGAGTTTCCCTTTATAGTCCGTACTGGCCAACTTGTGATCCTGTTACTTTAGCTTCCTAAGAGAGCTGGGGTGACAGCTTATCCAATTCATACAGAGTGCTTTGTTTTTTATTTGAGATGGGTCTTTCTCTGTTGTCTAAGCTGCTCTCAGAATCCTGGGTACAAGTGATCCTCCCAGTTCATCTTCCTGAATATCTGGGGATATGACATCTTACTGGGCTTATATAGTTTTGTTTTGCTTTTCAACTCTGATACCAAACAAACATTTAAAACACTTGGTAAAATTTAAAGATTTTGGGTGTAAGTACAAGATCCTTTGGCATCCTGGTAGATTACTGCCCCGGGTGATTCTGAAGCAAGTGACCTATCCACCATATTGTAAAAGAGCCCCCAGGAAGGCAAACCGAATTTAAGATTAAGAAAGCCTGTTCTTGGCCGGGCGGTGATGGCACACGCCTTTAATTCTAGCACTCGGGAGGCAGAGCCAGGAGGATCTCTGTGAGTTCGAGGCTAGCATGATCTACAGAGCAAGATCTAGGACAGGCACCAAAACTACACAGAGAAACCCTGTCTCGAAAAACCAAAAAAGAAAAAAAAAGAAAATCTGTTCTTAATAAATTTGCTGGACATGGTAGTGTGTACCTGTAATCCTAACACTTAGGAGGTGGAGGCAGGAGGATCAGGAGTTCAAAACCAACTTGTGCTATATGAGACCCTGACTTGAAAAAAATAATAAATTTATGAAACATTGAAAGGGTTTTGAAATGTCTTTTTGTGGAGTGGGGTACAGGGAATTGAACCTAGGTTGCACAATTCAGCAAGTGCTGTACCATTGAGCTATTTTATATACTTAGCCCTTTACATTTTATTCTGAGATAGACTCTAAATTGCCCAGCTTGGACTTGTACTCAGTCTGTATCTCAGACCAGATTTGCAGGCATGACCTTGCAACTGTCCTGCCTCAGTCTCTTTGAGTATCTAGGTTTCCAGGCCTATACCACCAGATCCAGCTTATAAATGCTATTTTATCTATTTGTTTGTTTGTTTGTTTATTTTATGTGTATGAATGTTTTACTTGCGTGTGTCTTTGCACCACATGTGTTCCCTGGTGATTCTGGAGAGGGCATTGGATCCCCTGGAACTGGAGTTACAGACAGTTGTGAGTGAGCCATCATGTAGGTGCTGGAAATCAAACCTGGATTCTGTAGAAGAGCAATCAAGTGCTCTTAACTGCTGAGCCATCTCTCCAGGCCATATTTATTTATTTTTGAGATGGGGTTTCACCATGTAGTTTATATCTGCCTGCAAACACCACCACCACCACCACCCCTAAGCCTCCCAGGTATTGGGACTAGCATGTGCCACCATGCCTGGCATTGACCTACTTTTAAAACTGTCTTTTGCACCGGGCGGTGGTGGCGCACGCCTTTAATCCCAGCACTCGGGAGGCAGAGGCAGGCGGATCTCTGTGAGTTCGAGGCCAGCCTCTTCTCCAAAGCGAGTTCCAGGAAAGGCGCAAAGATACACAGAGAAACCCTGTCTCGAAAAAACAAAAACAAAAACAAAACTGTCTTTTGCAAGGCATTTGGTGGCTAGAAATATACTCAATGGTAGAACGCTTACTTAGCATGTGTGAAATGTTAATTTCAATACAGTACTCCCTTAGGGGAAGATGAATTTGATTGTAGGCCATAATCACTACAAGTGCTGTGTGACTGAGCTTCAGGTAGCTATACTCTCCTTGGACTTTGTTGCCAAGTGAAACCACTGGTTTTCTTCTGGTTTTTAGAGAATCCAAAATGCAGAGGTTTGAGTTAATCACACTTTCCAGTTCTAAATAGGTTTTATCATAGATCGGTCATCACAAGGCCTCCTCTTACTGTGTTTAGTTTTTTCAGTTTATTCCCAATTCCCACCTCTGTAGGCAGCAGCTCTGTTGTGCTTAATATGTATCCTTCTAAAATGTCTCAAGTGTCAGTTTTCAGTTCTCATAAACAGCATAGTGCTACAGTCTTTTGTTTCCTGAACTTCCATAATACTCAGCACTGTGTATTTTAGCTGTCTCTATTGCCATTTATATATTAATATTTTGTCTCTAATTGCTGCACCATGAGATGTGTGTGTTAAATTTTACTTAATACTGTGTGCCTGCAGAGAAGAGTTACTGTTCTTTTTGTTGTTGTTTTACCAATTTTAAAGATTTATTTATCTATTATGTATACAGTATTCTGCCTTGCATGTACGCCTGCAGGCCAGAAGAAGGCACCAGATTTCATTATAGATGGTTGTGAGCCACCATGTGGTTGCTGGGAATTGAACTCAGGACCTCTGGAAGAACAGTCAGTGCTCTTAACCTCTGAGCCATCTCTCCAGCCCTGTTCTGTTTGTTGTTGTTG